>NC_141550.1:19990000-20155000 GCF_021556685.1 Rattus norvegicus | reverse complement strand
TTGTTTGTAAGTCTGGTGGCCAAAGGCTTTCTCTCCCATTCTGAGGTCTCTGCTGATTGTCCCACGCTTTAACTCTAGATTAAAGATTCAGCAAGCTTCACCCGTAAAGGAGCAGAGAGAAAGAGGGTATCATTAACTCTGTGAACCATGCAGCCTCATCACAGGCACTCGGCTTTGCACTGTAGTGAGAAATCAGCCACAAACACCAGTTAGATGAAAGACGGTCCGTAGCCACGTCCTAATAAAACTTTTATGAAAACAGGCAGGAGCCCAGAGTTGGCTCCCAGACTGAAGCTTGCTAATCTCTTGTCTCAACACCCAACAGAGCAGTGAGTCATGTCCTGATATGTAGAGTTCGTTTACAGATCATCCACTGCGCTATTCAAAACCATCAACAATGGGAAATTACTTGGATGGGGAGTGGGGGCTGTAGATGACAGCCTAGTATTTCCTGGGAGCGTCCAACACCACAACGCGCTCTGTTCTTTGACCTCTCCTAGTTCCTCCAGGTTGGCTGATGATATTCAGGGACTCATGGATCCTACTGAGTTCCCTCAACTGTTGCTTCTTCCCTCTCACTTGGCATTCTGACCCCTTAGGTCTTTCTCAGTCTAAACTCTTCATATTTATTATTTGCCTGTTCACATGTGCATATGTGGGGCGTGTGTGTGTGTGTGTGTGTGTGTGTGTGTGTGTGTGTGTGTACAGGAAGGTGTATACCAGGCCCTAGGTCAACACTTGACATCTTCCTTGACCTCTCTCTACCTTGTATATTGAGTTAGAGTCTCTTGCTAAACCCCAGGAACTCTCCATTTTACTCAGTCTGACCAGCCAGCTTGCTCCAGGGAACTCCTGTCTTCCTCAACCATGAGACCCAAGCCTCTAATATATGGGCCTTGGAGGCCATTTATCCAAATGAAAGCAAATGATAAGACCACATTAAGGCTTTTAGAGTTTGACCTACAGTGACAGGCATATTTAATAGCCAGGTCACCAAATCCCTGAAAGTGTACCAGTTGACTCTCTTCAGCCAATATGAGTTAGAGCCAGCAAACACCATGGATAGATAAAGAATCTGTGCTAGCAGGTCTTTCCAGAAAATAAAGCCTGGAAGAAGGAGAATGAAACATCCCACAGCCTAAATTCTCCCTACAACCCCATATGTCACTCTTCCTTACTGTCCTTGATTCTGGCCCTTTCCAGTCCCCCGGGACCCTCAGCCTCACTGGACCAAAGCTAAGTCCATGCTCCAAAGAGAAAGGGACAAATCGTTTTGGACTAAGTGGCTTTGCATTGGGTCTTTTCTGACTCTGATGCTCACACTCCCTCCAAGGCCTGGGAGAAGACTTAGCCCCCGGATAGCTTCTCTCACTTATCAAAGATACATAAAATCTCCCCTTTGCTGAATTCCCATAGAGTCTGTGTACAGGAGGCATTAGATCCTCTATTTGATATTGTTTAGAATTTCTTGTTCTTCAATTTACAAAGTCTTAGGGAAGTCCTTCATTGTCTCAGCCTAGAGCTAGACAGATGCCAGGGACTTACTAAATGCCTGTTACTTACATGCAGAGGACAGCAGGCAGCCATAACATAGAGACTTTGTTTTAGGCCTAGGTTAGAGAGAATCTGGTATCAGTCCAGGGAATTTAGAAATGAAACGGAAGGAGAATCATCATTTGTTCTTCTGAGTTTCGAGATCAGCCTAGACCAAAGACAGGAGTGGGTGGATGCGATTCTCCATGTACCCTGACAGCTCTCAGTGGGACTGTTCCCAAGTTAGCAGCAATGGCCAGCAACTGTAACTTCAGCCAATGTTCCTGAAGAGAGAACACATGTACAAGATCGTGTTGGGAGGTCTGGGGGAAGATAAACAAGTGGTCTCATCACTTCTGACTACCTTCCCTTGGCCAGATCTCAGACTCATGGCCTTCCACACCCCATGAAGATGGTTGGGACGAACAACTACTATCTTCAGATGGGAACACAAGCCACCCAAAGACAACTGTCCCGGGCTCAAGAAAAATGGACTAACAAGAACAGGCCAATGTGACCCTCTAATGAACACTGCTATGTAGAACTAGGTGTGGGCATTCAGAAGGGGTAGTTAAACTCCAACAAAGTTAGATGGTGCTTATGGAAACAGTTTTAGACCATGGACAACTCATAGTTCACTGAGAAGGAACCAGTCATGGACTTGAACTCTCAGACTCCTTCCAGTCCTAAGAGAGCCTGTGTCCCATGAGTTTGGAACACCCATCCATTGCTAAGGGCCTTAAATCATCTCCATTGTCTCTGACTTTGCCTATCAAGTGGTTCTCAACCTCACTGAACCCAGTGCAAAAACATCTCAGTAAGACTGATAGGGATTCGCCTTTCTGGTACTCCAAATTCTCTAGAAGTCTTTAGGAAATCCATTCTGTAGACCCAGAGATACCAAAAGCTACCAGAAATGTCCTGGCATCTTTCCAGCTGTCAGTACACTTGTATCTTCTGGATAAAGACAGACATATGACTTACTGCTTGTAAATAGTTACCATTTGGAACTAGCAGGTTCTAAGCCAGTCTCAAAAAAAAAAAAAAAAAAAAAAAAAGCAAAACCAAATCAAAACAACAACAAAGATGGCACCAAACTTGTCCTCTAGTCACCAAGTGTATTTGCACACACGATTAGCACAAGGACTCACCAGGAATGCCGTACTCAGACACTTTTTTCTTGTTTATGAGCCATGAAGTGAGAATCAGAAAAACAGGTACCCAGCAAGAGGACAAACTCCCTCGCAAACCACCAAGCTAAAGACCAAAGAATCTGAGCATGGCCCAGATGGATAGTTGAGGTAAAAAAAAGATAGTAAAAAAGAAAGGGGGAAAAATACTCTTCTCAAAACACCATTCCTGTGTGGAGCTGAGTGGAGCTAAAAGAAACAGAAAATAAAAACAAAAGCTCTCTCATCCACCAAACAAAATTCAGATGATGGTTCAGAGGGTTGGGTTTGACAGTTCTTAACCTTGGGGCTTAGGCTCATGAATACGTTTAAACGCCTTTCACCGAAGGAGTGGAGGGGAGAAATAGAACAAAGGCAATACACTTTATAAGGAAAAGATGCTAATTTTAAAGCAACTAAATTTACCAACAGAATGGAAAAGAATACCTAAACCAGTCAAAGACAGCAATTCAGGCTAGTCCTCTGGAAAGCAAAAGTCAGACATTTGACAGCACAAATAGCCTTAGGTGGAAAAGCAGGAGGGTTGTGTAGTATCTAGCCCCCCTTTTTCCTCCCTCTTCTTCCCTCCCCTTCCCTTCCCCTTTCCTCCCCCCCTCCTTCCCTCTCCTTTCCTTCCTCCTACTTCCCTCTCCTTCACTCCCCCTTCCCTTCTCCCCCTCCCTCCCTCCCTTTCTCCCTTCCTCCCTTCTTCCCTCCTTCCTTCCTTCCAGCAAAATACCCAAAAATAAACATAGACTTTGGGCATCTAGAAACATGGTAAAATGCATGGCATCCTACCACGACTTCAAACTGTGACATTCTCAAAGCAAAGCCCGAGAGGAAATCAAGTCAACTCATCCACCATTCAACCTGGGTTTAAACAATAAAACCCGGCGCTACAAAGTGCACAGCTGGAAGGGTTTGGGAAAACCAAATAGTAATGAAAATTACAACTGTCCTTAGCCAGGAGACCCCAGTCTAGCAACAACTCCTGCAGTTGTGGACTCACAGCTCCTTACATCCTCCATGGATAAGACCTCTCCTGTAGCACTGTCTCTATCCAGGGCTTGGACTAATTAAGAACAGTAATTTCCTTGAAGAGAAGAATTAGGGACTGGGGAGATAGCTCAGTTGGTAAAGTGCTTACCAGAGTCTAAGGTCCAAGCCCACATTAAAAAATAATCAAATATCGGGGCTGGGGATTTAGCTCAGTGGTAGAGCGCTTACCTAGGAAGCACAAGGCCCTGGGTTCGGTCCCCAGCTCCGAAAAAAAGAACCAAAAAAAAAAAATAATAATCAAATATCTCAAAATGGGTGGTCCATACCTTTATTCCAGCATTCAGGAGACAGAGACAGGCACAGTCTTCTGTGAGTTCCAGGCCAGTCAAGTCTTAAAGGAGAGTTTCAGAATAGCCAGAGCTACACAAAGAGACCCTGTCTCAAAAACAAAACAATTCAAACACAGGCATGAGGGAGGCAAAAACAAGTATTTCTAGCCCAGCCCACTGGGCAAGTTCCAAGCTACACTCAAAGAACAATGTGGATCACATCTGAAGAATAGCACTTAAGGTTTTCCTGGGCCTCAAAGTGCACCTGCACACACAGAGACACAGAGAGAAATGGGGGGGAGGGGGAGAAGAGGAGGAGGAGAAGGAGGAGGGGAAGGAGGAGGAGGAAGAGGGGAAATAAGGATAAGGACACGGAAACAGTTTAAAAAGAGACTTCTGGGCCAGGAGGTTGAGGCAGGAGGATCAAGAATTTAAAGCCAGCTTTGATTACATAGACAGTTCTAGACCCACTTGGGCTAAGTAGCAAGAGCCTATATAAAAGGCTCTGGTGAGGAGGATAAGAGCATGTCACTGTGGTGGTGCCGAGTAGCCCCCTGACCTGTGTCACTGTGGTGGTACCCTGAGTAGCCTCCTGACCTGCTGCCTCCCATTCTGACAACCTTGCCAGACCCGCACAGTGGCTTTGGGTTTGGTTCTCTGTCTTGTCACATCTGGTGAAACGTGTCAAGCATGAGGCACACAGTGACTTCTCCTTTTAAAATGCTTCTTCCTAGTGACCTGGACCACAAGGTAAGAGGAATGGCACACAGTTAGGCTTGTCCAGTCAGGTGAAATGAGTCTCAGAATGTCCACTGAAGACATAATTACTATTTCCTGTTCTGGAAGCTAGCCTGGACACAACACAACCAACAGGAATTATTCAGCAGAAGCAAATCACAGGGGAAAGGGACTTGAACCCAGATCAAATGCTCCTGAAGCCAGAATGTCCCTTGAACTTTTTAAGGGCTATGACCAGCAATTTCCCTCCATTATTCATATCAATTTAAGACTGGATGTGTTACTTGCAACTCAGAGTATCTGCACAAACAGTGAATACCTAGTAATTTCCTCTGCAATCCCTCTCTCTCTCTCTCTCTCTCTCTCTCTCTCTCTCTCTCTCTCTCAACTGTTCATGTCATCCAAAAGAGAAGTAGAATTCTAAAGAATATTAAAACAGATATTACCATCCCTTCTAAGAGGAAGTATATAGCTCAAGCAGACCAATGAGCATCTTCCCCTAGGTTTAAGGAACAATGGATGAGAGATTGTCCCTCTCTGGCTTTGAACTGAGATGGCAGGGTCACATGTAGCTCTCCTTCCAACTTGGTGAAGAAAGTCATCTAAGAAGGGAACCGAAAGTCCCAGGATATTCCTGACCCTGGTCCTAACACAATCCTATTAATTGCCATGTATACCCTGAAATGCTCCCATCGTCACTGGCTTCCCTGAGGGATGTGTATCCCTTCTCCACTGTGACCTGGAGGCCTGGTCCTGCCTTTCTAACCTAAAGCTTCCACTTAACCATCTTGAAAGCAAAGGGAGTGGATGGAACTTTCTCCAGGGTTCTCCTTGGCTTTCTCCTGTGCTTGAAGGTCTGCCGTGGGCCTAGTAGGAGTTGAACCCAACATTCACATATTAAATTCCTATCCCGTCCCCCAAGTGATAATTCCAGGAAGTAGGGGGCTTTTTTGAGGTGATGAGGACATGAGAATGGGGCACAATTAGTACAAAAAGCCCCCACAAAAACCAAAGGAGCTTTCCCTCCCACCCTTCCACCATATGAATGCACCATGAGAAACGCCACATATCAGCTATGAAGTAAGTTCATACCAGACACCAAATCTGCTAGCAATTTGACCTTGGTGTTCCAGCATTCAGAACTATGAAAAATAAATTTCTGTTCTCCGCGAGCCCCCCAGCCTGTGGCATGGCATTACAGCAGTTAGATGGACTAGGATACGGCCTTTGTGGTATCCAGTAAGAATACTTAACAGCACAGTGCTGTGCTCTGGGTAACTTTTCCTATGTTTTCCTCTTGTTCATAGCTACGCTCCGTTTTTATCCAGTGTAAAGACTGAATCTTAAAGCTAATCGTGGGCCGGCAAGGTGAACAGGATTGCTGCCCAAACCCGATTACCTGAGCGCCATCCCCAGAACCCAAATAAAAGTAGAAGAGAACAGACTGCACAAACTCATCCTCTGGCTTCCTGACACGCTGAGGTATAATATAGGCCCTTCCCCCACCCCCTGCAATAATAATACATAAAATAGAATAAATTTAAAGTTAATGGCTACTCGGCATGTGGCTAGTTTTCCATTTATGGAATGCCAGTGTGGTGCCAGGTTAGGTGTTTCATATATTGTTCCCAAACCCTTTAACCCGCAGTTCCCAGATCTCTCCAGGCAGTGAGTGAAAATAAAAGCAGATTTACAACCAGTCCCTCACACGTCAGTCAGTCAGTGTTTTGCTCACACTTTACAGTGCTCTGTCTTTCCAAAGAGTTAGCTGTGAATCCTAAGGCCAGAATGCTAAATGTTCGTTCCTGGGCACCTCAATATAAGGCCCTCAAGTTTCCTCATCCTATATCTTTCTAAGAGTCCTAAGAAGGAGAGAAGTCCACACCGGAAAATACCCCAGTGCTTATAAGCGACAGAATAACGTTATTCCCTTGGGAACATTAGGCCACAATGAATGAAGGATTGTCACCTCCCTGCAAGAGGAGGGATTAAAAAAAACCTTGAGCTTGAGATTGTGAAAGATGCACGATGTAAGAGAAAGCGTGGAATTCTGGGAAGGTGGCTCACGTTTGTAATCCTATCCTACACAAGGCTGTGGCAAGAGGATCACAAGTTCGAGACAACCTTGGGTCACGTAATGAGATCTTGTCACAAAGTGAAACAAACCAGGAGATCCTGAGAGTGAAAAAGAAGAGAGGAAACAAGAAGGAGGAGCTCACAGTTAGTCACCAGGCTTGGTGGCAAGACCCTTTCCCCACTGAGCCCTCTCTCCAGCCCAGTGCTCCCATTCTCCTTCCTGGCCATGGGTCAGGCACAGTGTTTACTGGGTTATGCATTTTTGGCGTTTGCATTTTCATCTTCCTTCCTTATGCCCCGCCAATGCAGAAGACATAAAAGGCAGGTAGAGGACATAGCATCTTGCTGTCTAGGCCTCAGAAGCACTAACCTTAAAGGAGCTTTACCACAGGACCAAGGCAAAAGCACCTGTACTATCTCCATCCTTAGACGTCCCTGAGTCCTTCCAACACTGCTCTTCCTGTTTCCAGAAAGCCTCCTGTTCTCTGCCTGTTGATCCCCTGCATTTTCTCAGCATCCCCTACAGAGAAGTCCCTTGGGCACGAGAGGTCCAGCTCTCTCGATAGAAAGAAAGGAGGCTCTGAAGCTACAGTGACTTGAGCCTTACTGCCAAGTCCTTGAGAAAGCTTTCCCTGGAGAGTTTATTATGTTTCCAGTAATAAAGCACTCTATTTTCACCCTCGATTCTCCTGCCCAGGGTGTGTTAGGGCTCTGGCAGGGAGTTGGCTCAATTAGAGACATATGTTGCATGGTTAAGAGGCTGGCTCCAGATCGGTCACTTTTGGACGCCGTTCTGCCACCTACTGTGTGGCTAGACTTTAGTTAAATTATTTGTGCTTTAGTTTTTGCCGTTTCATCACGGGGATCATAAGTAGGATTAGAAGAGTTCAGGCACGTAATTCACTTAGAATAGCAGGGCCTGTAGTAAGAGCAGCTTGACAACCTATGGGCATGTATGAAAAGAGTATTTAACTCATAGGGTTAGAAATTGCAGTAAGGAAATACCAGAAAGCCGGAAAGAGCGGTGCGTGCCTGTAATCTCAGCACTCAGAAAGTAGAGGCAAGTGGGCTGCAAGCTGGAAGCCAGCGGGGTACCCAGAGCAAGACCTGTCTCAAAAATAAGCTGTCAGGTCGAAAGTCTCTTATAATCAAAACCAGCATAGTTATCTGAACACTGAAGATGAAATAAACAAGACATACAGTTTCGAAACGTTTTATAAGCTAACATTGGACAGGGCAAACCGTGTATTAAAGTTAATGGGAACCAGGCATGCTAACACACTAATACACGCCTATGATGGTACCATGGGTCCAGGGAGGCTCCCCTTTGAGGCCAGCTGGGGCTACACAGTAAAGCCTTGACTCTAAATGGATAAATGAATGCATGGTGGTCACCCAAAAGGAAGCAGGAACACTGGTAGAGCTGTTTCAGAGGAGAATCCGAAGTCCCAAAGTGCAGGGTCACTCGAAGCAGGTGTGAAGTCTCCTGTGGTAGAAATCGCACTGGGCAGTGGATGAGCCAACAGTAGGAAAGGTGCACTCGCCGTTCTCTTTCCCACATGCCAGAAACCATTTTTGTCTCTAATGACCAAGCGTTTAAATATGAATATGTTACGTCAGGGTATCATTTGTCTTCGAGCTAACCAACAACATGAAAACTATATAATACAAAGAATTAACCTTCCAGTGAGCTTGCTCCTCAAGGCCCCAGGATGGCATCAAAAGTTTGCATCATGTTTCCTAGTAGTCGTTACGGTCTGGACGTCAGCGTTCTTGTTGGAACTTCTTCATCCACGAGGCACTTTAAGAAGTCATGAGGTCCTGTGAGCCAAGGAGGATCCTTTTCCCAGGCTCCTTCTGCCCTTTGTCCTTCTGCCTTGTTGGGGGACAGCTCTGGGTAGCAACCAGGCACCATTGCCAGAGACCAGATCAGCAAAGGTCCCACTTCCCAGCCCCCAGAGCAGTGAGAAAAATATATCACGCCTTTTTGTGCTAGGGAAATGGCTTAGTCAGTACAGTGCTTCCCGGGAACACATGAGGATCCAAGTTCAACCCCAGAACCCACATTTAGAATCCCTATGCTAAGGAATCACAGACAAACCTAGCCTAATCACTGAGGCCAAGCCAATGAGATCTCAAAAACCACACACAAGGAATATTGATGCCTGAGGAATGACTCCCAAGGTTGCCCTCTAGGCCCTACCCTCTAAACACACACACACACACACACACACACACACACACACACACACACTTACACTAAAGAATAATGTGAACAAATCTTCCAGTTTCATATATTCTGATTAGTCTATCCCAAAAGACTAAGAAAATAACAGGAGGAAGTTTTAATCAGTTTTTAAAATTAGTATACAAAATCATGGGTATTATTATGATATTTTCACACCTCATTCTCATTGACCCTCTCCCCAACTAGAAGGCTTAATTATATATATACATATGTGTATATATAATAGTAATTAATATATATGTATTACATATATTATATGGCTATAATATACTATACATATATCTTATACATGCTATAATATACTATACACTATATATCTTATATATGCTATAATATACTATATACTATATATCTTATATATGCTATAATATACTATATATTATATATCTTATATATGCTATAATATACTATATATTATATAGATATGAACATCTTACATTAACATATCACAGACATGTATCTTCAGAGTCCCTGTCTTAATTCTAAGGCAATTTGCCTGACATTGTTTGGCGATTTCCTAATGCTGCCTAATATACTTTTGTACTGCACAGAAAATTGCATAGTCTACATTCTAGCACTCCTGTCAAAATGCAAAGTATAAAACGAAATCCCCCCAAAAAAGAGCTACATCAACTGCTAGGGGAGACTGGGATTATCAAAAGATATCAAAGTTCTCCCCAAAACAGAGCCCTTCAAAACTACGAATTCCTCAGTATTTCAGCCATCTCTTTGTTTAAATATTTAATCCATGAGAGGTACGATGCGTTGAATCACTCATCCTTGTCAATAATGGTAACGGCTTGAATTTATACAATGCTTTTCACACTCTAACTTAGAGTCCAGGAACTGCTACATTTTTTAAATCTAGCAAAGGATACTCTCAAATTTCTTTTTGTTGTTGTTGTTGTTGGTGGTGGTGGTGGTGGTGGTGGTAGTGGTGGTGGTTTGGTTTGGTTTGTTTGTTTTTCAGTATATGTGAATAAATAATTTGATAAATACCTTAGTAGAAAAAAAGAAGAAACTCAGTAGGAGCTTGGTTAAGTTTGGGGCAAGGGCTAACAAAGGAACCTTTAAGCTAGTTTTAACTTTTGAGGCTATTATCAGCCCTTCAGAAGCATCTATTTACAGGAAGTCCATGCAGTAATCTGAGATCGTTCTTATCTCTTCACTGAGATAAGTCTCCTGAGAACCTCTACTCAGCACAGTAGTGCTGGTCCCCATCTAGCTTTATCTGGGACACCTGGAAAAACTCTTCAAAGTCAGAAAAGTATAATCCAGCCCACCCTGGAGACTCTGAAGGGCATGTGGAGGCTAGAAGCATATACTAGGAAACCCCACCAAATGCCCAGGAGTGGGGACCGGGAAGTGGGAAGAACACTTTCCCCTGCTGACCTGTGTCCTGCGACAGGGCATCTGAGACAGCAGGGTCAAGAGAGGACATATCATGCTACAGCCACTGTATGTCACACAGTTCTGGTGTTTAAGTGAAGTGAGTGGACTTTGGCACCCAATCATATCCCCACCACCATCCCCTACTCCCTTCTCTTCCCGTTTTTTCCCCCCCTTGGTGCTGAGAAGCGATGGAATCTGTGCTTTCCTTTAAGCACGCCATGCCAAGTGCTCTACCACTGAGCTAGAACACCATCAAAAATATTCTGGAAAGGTAAAGCTGGAGGAGACAAGTGTCAAAACGCTGTCAGCCAGAACCATGATTTCCATGAAGGAGACAGGCTGTAATGAGGCTCAGGGACAGTCTCCCAGCCAATAGACTCATTCCCCACCTTGGCCATGGTCGTGGTGGCTACACAACTACGAATCTTTGTCAGGACATCCAGCCAGTCTCTTCAAAGGAACAGGTTCTTCTGTGTGTAAGTGATCACAAGGTCTATAGACTTAAACTCGGCAGGAACCATCTGGATGGGAGTCATATCAACGAAACATGGGACGATCTGAACAACCAAATACGTAACGGGAGTAACCGATTATAAACCAACGAAGGAAAAGTAATCCCTAACTCTCCACTGGCAGAAATAAACAAAGGAGACAAGAAGGTCCGTCCTAACAAGATGATCATACATGTGAATAATAAAGTCAGAAAACAAGCACGTGATTTTCACTGTAGTGATCACTCGAGAGCCACCAAAAGATGCAAAAGCAGATGGATAAGAGCTTGTAGATAACTGCGGAGCTCGCCCTATGACTCTACACGATACCCACTCATTATAACACCACGATCCTTCTGGTGCCCTGCAAACCCCAGCTTTAAAAAAGAGAAACATGGCAGACGAATACAAGAAAACCATTAAAATTAATAGGCAATAATGAGAGAAGCTGATATCGTAAATGCCGGACATAGAAATCAAAGAAGTAGGTTCGCTGTAAAATGCATGCTTTCCAAGGCACGAGGTGCGATTCCTAGCACCACAATGAATTATTACACTCACATATAGATTAATGCAGACATATTTTTCCCCTCCTACCTTCCATTTATGAAGGAAGCAAACAGAACCAGAAAGCACATGAGGTGTGTGACAGTTGGTAAGATGTGCCAAACAAGTCTGACTCTCCACAGTTAACATCCATTTCTCACCTGTATAATTAGAATCCTGTTCTGCTTCCTTCCCACACTAACATCTTAAATTTAGCTTTATTTATTTCCAGGCGTGGGAGGCTTGCCAAGATGCATAGGTGAAAGTCAAAGGTCACAGTTCTCTCCTTGCACTGTGTTTTGAGCCATTTACCTGCTGGGCCATCTCACATGCCTGAGCTCTATGGTTTTAACACCTGCTTTAGCCTTGAGACAGCCTGAGTGGAGGAGGAGCCTACACCACAGGCCGAAGTTGCCCCTACATCTAATGGCAAGGCAAGACCCACTCCCCTCCCCAGCTGGAGGCTGGCCTTGCCTTGCTACCAAGCAGCTGCTGCCTGGCACAACAATGCTGGAGGCTCCAGTCAGGAAGTGGAAGCTGCCACATCCTCTGTTCAGCCTATTATCAGAGCTTAGCAGTTGGACTCTCCTGTCAGCATTTGGGTGGTACTGCGGCCTCAGTATTGTTTGCCTCTGGGTATCCATTGAGGAGGTATGTTGACTCTTGGCCAGAAACCCTTAAGACAGTCACTTTGAATGCCCCTAGAGGGTGGTAATGTTAACCTCATATTAGTGTCTGTCGTGCCCTTAGGGGGCCCGGCTGCTCATAAAGATGAAGTCAGCAAGATGATGTCAGAGCTAAAAATACTCAGAATGGGAGGATTCTGGGATTAGTTGGAAGTGGGCTAGGAGCTCGTTTCACTCAGTGAGACAATGAAGTTGGAGAGAGAGAGAGAGAGAGAGAGAGAGAGAGAGAGAGAGAGAGAGAAAGCCAAAGACCCAGCAGCAGTTCAGGGGTGGCAGTGAAATGGGGCAGCTGTGTGACAGAAATATGAGGTGTGGGAGGTTATGTAGAAAGATCTGATCGTTGACATTTTAGGACCCACAGCCCCAACTCAGAGACAGGATGCTAAGGAATTCTGTCCCCAACCCTTAATTTTCAGAGCAAGCCCTCCAACCTACTGAAACAGGGATTAGCAGTCAACAAAGATTAAAGACAAGAACCCTGGACCTCACAGGTTAGGGAAAGAGGAGCAGGTGGCAAGGAAGGAGGGAAGGTTTAGTGACTTCAGAATCCCTTGATCCTAATCTTCCCACGTGTGGGTTTATAATCAGAGACCCCCAAACAGTAATCAGTGCCCAGCCTCTCTGCCCACACAGATTAAGGTACACAGGAAGAAACAGGAAGTATGAAGAAATGTTTACCTTCAGGTTTTTTGTTTTTCTTTCTGTGCTAGCTCTAAGTTTGTTTGTGTTCTTAGCCCATTGACTAATGGGTGCTTTGCAAATCTCTCTCCTCTAGCCCCCTCTCCTTCCCACCGGCATCAACAGGACAGGAGGATGCTAACCGACAATGTATACCGTACATCACACGGAAGCAGTCAAGTCAGCTTGGCAAGCCATCAAGCTTGGCTCTCTCGGAGGTTCTGGAGAGGGAGATAAAAAACGTGCCTTTGCCAGCTCAGTGTTTGTAGACTTTGTATCAAATTCTCTTCCTCCCACAGCTCTGTGGAGCTGCCTGAGACAAAGAAGAAACCCAGGTCCTGAGGGTTGCCAAGCTCCCTTCATGCACCACCGTGCCGAGGCAAGGTGAGGCACTCTCTTCCTTCTGTGCCTCCCATGTCTTTCCCCAGTAGACGAGGTTATCCACAGGGTCTGATTCCTGCTGTAGTGGTCATAGAGGTGACTTCTGACATATGTCCACAGGTATGGCCTAGAAGGTTGGCCTGCAGACATCACGCTCCCACTGCCCCACCCCTGACCACTCCCCATCCGAGCAGCCTGAGGGTCCTCTAGTCACGGGTCTGCGATGATATAGATAAATCATCCTCATTTCCAAAGCCAACAAAGAGCTACTGGGGTTTCACAGCCATGCTGTCCTAGGAGAAGCCCCTTCTAACCCCCGGCCCACTAAAACCCTAAGGTTAAAACAGTCAACAGCAGAGCTTAGAAGTCACAGCCCCTCTGTGCCTTCCTAAGACCTGTGATAAGGTGGACCTGAGTCACACATCTTGAGCACCTCCAGAGATGCAACTTCTTGGCTTCAAGGGCCAGGAGATCACCTTACTTCCCGGCCATCTGCTCCTGGCTTCTCCTTCTGTTCCTGCTCTATCTTCCATCAAATCAATCCCAGGTTTAAGCAAAGCAACCAACTGATGACTCACACCTGCAGTCCTCACAGTCAGGAGGTTGAAGCAGGAGGATTGCCATCAGTTCAAGGTCAGTCTTGGGCTATGTCATGAGTCTCAAGCCAAACTGAGATGCAGAATGAGACTATTTCCAAAACAAAAATACAAAACAAACAAACATTGACAGCTTATAATTTTTTTTTTTTAGGACAGAGTCCCTTTATGTAGAACTCAGAATCCCTTTATGTAGAACTCATTATGTAGACCAGGTTAGCCCTGACCTCAGAGATCTATTGCCTCTGCCTCCTGAGTGCAGGAATTGAATGCATGTGTCATCACACCCTGATGTCACCAGCATTAAACTGGTTCCTGTCACCATGCTCAGGTTATGACACCACCACCCTGTTGACCTGACTCCACCGATTCTTGATTTGTAAGAGGTTTTTTCAATGCAAGTTTGCTTTTGCCCAGCAGCTTACCCAAGGCGGTTACAGTGGGGTCTGTGCATTCTGTTAAGGAGGCAGAAGTCAGAGAACTCTGAGAAAGGTCTAAGGTAGAAACATGTCTGGAAATAGGACAAAGGAAGAAAAAGCCCAAAACAAAAGTTATATTATTTCCTCCTGCAGTTTTTGTTTAGTAGGTAAAGGCATTTTGGTGCCAAGACTGAAGGCCTGAGTTCGATTCCCAGAACCCATGGCAGAAGGGGACAACAAGCTCTAGAGAGTTGCCCTAGAACTCTTGAACTTGTAATAATAATAATACATAAAATTTAAAGGCAGATGAAAACCGACCCACTCTACTGATCTCCCAACAGCTGTGACATCTCTCATCTCTTTGCCTGTAGTACCGGGGAGGAAGCCGTTTGTCCTTGGGCTCCCATAAAGCATACTAAATAATGCGTCCATAAAGCTCAAAGACCTTGAACAACCCCAGATGTGCTCTAAACTAGCCCCGACTCCCTCCCTTTGGCAGACTCAGACTTGCAGTCCCTTTTAGGACAAACATGACCCTCTGGGTGGCCCGGACTCTTGTCCTAATTAATATCACCCAGTCTCTGGAAAAGGGAAACTTGGCCATCATGTAAAGTCAAGATGTCAGCTTTGATTACAGAAACAATTCAATTTAATTTACAAACGCATCAAAAAGAATAAACCACTTAGAAAAGATCTTAACCAAAAAAAAAAAAAAGAAAAAAAAAAGAAAAAAAAAGAAAAGAAAGGAAGGAAGAAAAGAAAATGGTGTATACAATGAAAACAACCAAACATTGCTAAAAGATCACAGAAAAAGACAAACATTTTCATGAATTGTATGACAATACTGTGAAGCCATACTACCCAAAACAGTCTATGGATTGAACGCTGTCTCCATCAGCTCCCAGTGACTTTTGTTTTTCAGAAACAGAAAAATCCATCCTAAAATGTATATAGACTCTCAAGAGGCAGTGTGTAGAGACAACATTCATTCACATTGTGTCTCTGTCTATTCAGTTGTTAGTTGCTGACCTGGCAGTAATTACATGCTGGCAGAATACTTGGTGGTGTCCTCTCAGGAGCCCATTACCAGCTTTCTATATGTGAATGCTTGTCCTTCCTCACCTACCCAAAGATGATTCTCTGAGATTATCATGTTAAAAAGCAAGCTGCCAAGAAAGTTACCAAGCAGCCCTCATTCCAGCCGAAGGGTAACCCCAAGAGATGGACTGGGACTTCTCCTGCTGATTGGTTCAGACTAGAATGTGGCTTTTTATAGAATAAAGGCCAACAGCTAATAGCTGGAAAGGGAAGGAAGTGGGAGGCGGGACTTCCTGGTAGGGAGAAAAGGACTCTGGAAAGAAGAAAGAGGAAGGGCTTCTCAGCAGGAGACATATGTAATTCTGGGCCTGGAAGATATAGCTAGTCACGAGGCTGAACAGGCCCACGTGGTTGGGTTAACTTAAAGAACTAGTTGAGCTGCCCCAAAAAGGTCTAAGCTTTGAAATACTAAAAGGTCTCAAGTGTCTTTATTTTTATGGCTGATGGGTCACCAGGGTCTTTGAACAGCAGTGACTAACAAAAGGATCTTGGAAAGGGAGAGCCAACTTAAGAGTTTTCAAACTTTCTCATTCAAAGGTTTGTCACAGTTCTGAAACCAGACCATCGTGGTGCTAGCTAGACCCGACAATAAAACAGATCAGAGCCAGAAATAAACCCTTGCCCATACAGATGAATAGTTCTCAGCAAAACGTTAAGGCAGTTCAATAGCGGCGAAAGGACAATAGCGAATGGATTTTACAATAATTAAATATACACATGAAGTTGGACCCTTGACATCATGTGTAAAAATTAACTCGAGATGAGAGCAGTGGTGGCCTGCACCTTTAATCTCACAGCACTTGGGAGGCTGAGGCAGACAGATCTCTGTGAACCTGATCTATACAGTGAGTTCCAAAACAGCCAGGGTTACACAGAGAAACCCTGTCTCTAAAAGGGGGGAGGGGGGGAGCAAAAAACCTCGAAACAGATCAAAGCTCTACTTGTAAGAAAAACCTTAAACAACAATTTGTAGAAGAAAATAAGACATCTTCTAAGCCTTGATTTGAAGTTGATTTCTTAGGTAAGTCACCAAAACAAAGCCAAGGGGGGAAAAAAATACACAAATTGAACTTAATGAAAGCTTAGAATCGTTCCCCCACAGAGAACACACTAGTCAGATGCCCAGAATGGCAGAAAATGCTTTCCTGGCTCTGCTGCTTGAGGACTGAGTTAGTCACAGGTGTGAGCCACCATGCTTGGCCACTTAGGTTTTATATAAACTTTTTATGCATAGCCTGTGGGTATTTTTATACAGTTTTGCCCCTAGCATGCTTACACCTGGACCACAACAGGTAGCCTGAGGCCAGGTGTGAAAGTTTCCACTCATAAGACCATGTGGATGCTCAAAGGGGGAGTGGGGTGATTTTAGAGGATTTTGGATGTTTAGATATTAGGATATTAGATAAATTGCTAGGATTTGGTGACAGCAAACAAGTAACTTTGCCTTTTTGATTCAGCCTGGGACACCAGCCCATGGGATGATGCCCCCCCACCACACACACACACTTATGACGGATCTTCACACCTCAATTAACATAGCCTAGGAACTCCCTCAGAGACGTGCTGGCAGGCTTGGTTCCAGGTGACTCCGGATCCCAGGAATCTGACAATCAAAACTGTCACAGGTGTCTAACTTGAATCAGCATGCCCCTCTGTCCAAACAAGAGGAAACTCCCTCATGGTTTATCGAACTGCCTTAATCCAAGTTTCAACGTGAGCTGATTTTCAACCCTTCTGCAGTTCACCTCTCCTCTCTTACAACTCTCTGTCAATGCATTCCCTCTGGTCCAACCAAGGTTTGGTTCCCCCAGGTCTCTCCTGTCGATATTCACCTGGAATGCCCTTCTCTAATCTACACAACTTCTTTTCTGCCTCCTTTCAAGTCCTGACACATGCCCCACCTTCTGTACGCAGATTATAACAATTACATTAACCTACATCTCCTATAGTTGTCTGACATCTGATCACCAGAGTTTAACCCTTTCCTCAATGGCCTCACATCACTGGCCACCTTATATGTGCAGAGCTCTGGGTTAGACACTCAATGAGACTCATCTCCCACTGCTCTCCGGTTGACTCACCCTGGGCTAGCAGACAGTCGGGTTCTTAAGGATGAGACCATGCACGTCTTCCCAGGCCTCTGCATGAGCAGGTGCCAGGGCGGATTAAAAGGCCTCACTGGTTTTTGCTGCCAACTTAGCAGCATGTCGGGTATAAGAGCGAAAGGCTTTTAAAGGACTTGGAGTTTGAACAAAATGTCTAGAGGCTGAGTGGTGCACACCTGGAATCCCAGTACTGGGCAGGATGGGGCAGGAGACGCAGAGCCACAGCAGCAAGGGAGAGCCAGACCCTCTCTCTAAATTAATTAACTAATTGATTAGGGAGTTTGAAAGTTTGAACATAAGCATTTATGTGAGCAAAATTCTTCCTAGAACCCCTCCCTCTGCTGTACTGACTCTCTCTCCCTCTCCTCTCTCTCTCTCTCTCTCTCTCTCTCACACACACACACACACACACACACACACACACACACACACACGTGGCTTGAACTTCTATAGACTCCACGATAGTTTAGCAAAAGAAGGAAGTTTGTGGGCAGACAAGATAGTCTGTAGGGCTCCCCATCTACCAGTTTAACAATAATGACTGATGTTATTGCCAACCCCAGCCTCACACAGCCAGCTCAGAGAGCGACTTCACTCCCCGCCCAGAGTCAGCCCACTCTTTGCCGAAGCCCATTCTGACCATTGGCTCTGATTTCTCCTCCCAGTTCCTTCTAGGCCATACAGTAAGCAGACTCTGAGTAGATATAATTATGTGTGATTTAAGGTTTTCCTTTTCAAAAGGAACCGCCTCATGAAAATTTCATAGAAAGGAAATCGAAAATCAAGGGCAGGAAGCAAAGATATGAAGATTCACAGACGCAAATGTGTTAAGTGGGAGCTTCCTAAAGCCTTTAAACTGTCTCTGGTTATGTAGTCCACCTATCGCCAAAACCGAACCTAATAAGCTTTCTGGTTTGTTCATTGTTTGCTTTTAGCAAATCCCCAGAATGAGGGACCAAAGGAAGCAGTGTTTTGGAAGCACTTGGGGCACAGGAGTCTCGTTCCTCTCCAACCCACCTCAAAGCAAGCTAATATCAGATCAATCCCAAAGGGTCTGGCAACAACAAAAGGTGTTGACTACCCCAATGATAGGGCTACTTAGTCCAGGCTGAGCCCACAGCAGTGCCTGGACTCTGTCCCCCTGCCATGCCAGGGGAGGAACCCTTACTATGTCCCCAGCAAAAAGCGAGGGAAAGCTCAGGAGGGAGAGGGCCCCTATTTAGACATCCACAATCCATCATCCCGAAGGAAAATATTTCAGTGACAGAGCACTCAGAGGGGCCTTTTATAAAGCAGGAGATGCTGAAGTTTCTCCTTTCTGTGTTTATTGCCACAGAGGCTGGCCTCTAGCTCAGACTCGAGTCTTGTGTTAATAGTAGTGGTTGGGTACCTCTCTCAGAGAGTGTGGCTGCTAGTGACCAACAGTGGTGGAAACTCATGGGGGGAAATGAGGCTGTTTCTTACAGCCCGGTTAGTGATCCGTTCACGTCCCAGCAGCTGAGGGGAAGGAACAAGCTAGAATTTTTATTTCCTAAAGATTTCTTTTATTTCGTGAAGCTCAGGAAACTTTTCAACCGTGCAGATTTCTTACTGGTTGAATAATGTCCGTTTTTAACAGCATGGTTATGATTATATTTTCATTTCTTTTAGTGGAGAAAACATGCAATGTCAGAAGGCTATCATAACTTACCTAACTTTTATCATAAATATGCATTACTTCTTAACAGCCCCCAGACTCATTTGGAGAAGCATACACAGCCAATGTTGTTCATTCGCCGCCCTCCCTGCAAGTGTCCCGCCCAGGCCTTGCTCTGTTCCCTCTGTCCTCCCTAGTGATTGAGTATTACAGCCTGCCCAAGATCCAGAGCTCGCTCACCCCACCCAGCCCCGTTTCTCAGTGCAGACAGATCTGGGGGAGTGGGGGAGTCGGCCCAGTACCTCCCCTGCAAACCATGTTCCCCAACCTCTTCTCCAAGCAGGAGACATGAGAACACAATAGGAACTCCTTCGTTTGAGGGGTCAAACGACCGTTTCGTAGAGGTCACATATCAGATATCCTGCACATCAGATTTTTACATTACTATGCATAACAGTAGCAAAATTACATGTATGAGGTAGCAACAAAAATAATTCTATTGTTGGGGGGGTCAGCACAACATGAGGAACTATATTAAAGGGTCACAGCATTGGGAAGGCTGAGAACCACTGCTCTAGAGGGACAGGGCTTGGAGAAGTTGAGCGGCTACGGCTGTATCCCTCCACCCACCACGGGAGCAATGGCTACACTTAGGGGACACCAATAGTTTCTTTCCTTGGTATTGCCTTCTCAGAAATGAAGTTGTTAACGGAAACCTAAGGCTCCCGAAGATAAAACAAGGAGTCCCTTATACTTCTTTTTTATTGTATCTGTTCATTTATTTACCATTTGTTGGAGTTGTAGCATCGTCTATTGAAAACAAAAATATAAAGCTTGAACACTCCCAGAACATGAAGGAAAAAGAATGTTTTCTTTCTTTCTTTCTTTTTTTTCCTAGAACTGAGCAATCGGTTTTTTAATATCCACCACACCAAAAGTTAGCTGTCCTGAATGAAGGCTTGTCAGAGTTCAGCAGACAATCAACGAGCGAACGAGAAACAAAATGACCTGGTCATGCTGAAACAAGGACACAGGGGCCTCTTGGAACAAATTCCGTCTACAGGCTGGACGAGAGGGGGCCACACCCACATGCCGCCTTTTACCCAAGTCTCAAAACACTTGTCTAGCCAGGCTGATTGATGGGTCTGCAGTGGCCTTGTTTGCCACCAGAGCGAGGCACAGCAGCTGCCTGACAACCCTTCGATTGACCCTGGTCAGCACTTGCAAGGTACGAAGCTCAGAAGAGCAGTGTCCACTTAAAGACACAACAAAGGCAGTAAGGGGATGCCCTTCCTTTGTGAATGGGCCAGCAGGCTGGCCACTCTAAACACACATACACCAGTGAGGGAAGTAGGTGTGAATGGAGGCAAAATTGCTCTGGGGCAATTCTAGCTCGGCCCTTTGTCACGCTGGAAGACACTCAGGCCCAGTGTGACTTAGACACAGACCTGATGTTACACAGAGTCTCTGCGATCTGCTAGTCTGGGTCAGCAACAGTTTCGGTGGTCTTGAAGATGACCCTTGGTTGTGCTCTTCCAGGAGAAAACCCATGTGTTATTTCTCCAATCTTCCCACTGTGTGCAGGTAATAAAATACGTATGTCCCATATCCCCCATGTCTCAGCATACCCAGAGCTCTTCCCGAGCCCCGTTCTCAAATGCCCACTCACTGCTAGAGTCCCAGTAAGTGTTCTCCACGGCCCATATGAGTTATTGAGGTGTGGCCTGTGACCTGGGAGATGTCCTTGAAGATCACTTATTTTTGTTTTTCTCTGCTTCTCAGCTGCCTCAAGGTAAATAGCTTTACTCCAACGTGTTCCTGCCGTGAGGCACATCTCATCACACAGCCAAAGCAGTGGGACGAGCTGACCATGGACTGTGAGCCAAAGGAAACCTTCCTTCGTCTTCAGTGGAATATCTAAGGATGGTTTCAGACGGAACCAGCTGGCACATCCATCCACTCATGGTACCCTCCTCCATGTCACTACAGAAAGGAAGAAAACAGAGCCGAAGCAGATGTCACAATGGAGCTGACATACATTTGACCCTGTGAACTTGGGAGTAGCAGACTTGTGTTGATTTGCTTATTTTCGTCTTCATTTTTAAGTGTGTGTGTGTGTGTGTGTGTGTGTGTGTGTGTGTGTGTTATATGAGCATGTGTTGTGGTGGTTTGAATATGCTTGGCCCACAGGGAATGGTACTGTTAGGAGGCGTGGCCTTGTTGGAGGAAGTGTGTCACTGTGGGGGCGGGATTTGGAGGTCTCCTCCCATGCTCAGGCTCTACCCATTGCAGAAAGGAACTTCCTCCCAGCGGGCTGAGGATACCAGTCTCTCCTGGTTGCCTTCAAATCAAAATGCAGAACTCTCGGCTCCCTCTCCAGCACTGTGTCTGCCTGCATGCTGCTGTGCTTCCTGCTGTGATGACAATGGACTGAACCTTTTCAACTGTAAGCCAGTTCCAGCTAAATGACTGCCTATAGAAGAGTTGCCATGATCATGGTGTCTCTTCATAGCAATGGAAAGACATGTGTAAAGAGTTCAGGGGAAGTTATCTTGTCTGTTGCAAGTTCTCTCTCTTTCTTTCCCTCCATTTTTGCCCTTCTCTCTGCCTTTTCTTCCCTCCTTTTCTCTGTATCTCTATCTACTTTATTCTCTTGAGACAGTCTTTAACTGAACTCAAAGCTAGGCTGGCAGCTATCCAGTTCCAGCAATTTTTCTGCCCCTGACCCCCACAGCACTGAGCTTGTAACCAAAGCTGGGGCTCTGAGGATTTAGACTCACGTCCTGATTGTTTACTAAGCACTCTTCTCCACTGAACCATCTCCCCAGCTCCTTGGTTCTTCTGATGTACAAATTCTGCTGCTGCTTCTTCTACCTTCCTGGCCCCTACAGTTCTCCTGAGCCTCATGCTTTTCCCTCACCTGGTTTGTTGGAAACATGAGAACACTTACCTAAGTGGGGCTGTATATGTGGGGGTAAGCCCACATTTCACTAAATCCAAAGTTTTGGGGTTTTTGTTACTTCATTGTTGGTTTGTTTTAAAAGACACACTCTAACTCTATCCCAAGGTGGCCTGAAAGTCACTGTGTAGCCCAAGCTGGGCTCAAACTCACAGAGATCCTTCTGCCTCCAAGTCTAAATGCTTGAGTCCAAGTCATACAGGCATGAGGCGCTAGGTCCAGTGTAAGACCCAATGTTTACACACTGTTAAAATGCAAAGCATATATGAAATTATAAATGCAAGAAGCTAGACAGTGGTTAGGGGTATCTGCAGTTCAGAGTATCTGCAGTATACTGCAAAGGACCCGAGTTCAGTTCTGAGCACCCATGTTGGATAGCTCACAATCACTCAGAACTCCAACTTCAGGGGATTCACCCCACTGGTACCTGCACACACACACACATACACACACACACACACACACACACACACTATTCAAATCTTCCACTGGCATACAGTAAGTCTGTGTCTGAACCTATGGATGTATGTGCACGCTCTTCGTTTCAACCTTTGGATGAGGAACCAAGCAAACTGATCAGAAAACAAAGCTGGGATCCCGAACCACTCCCACTATAGAATCAAGAGGAGTGGCCCTCTGACTGTCCTCCACATTTTGCTTCCTCCCTCCCACCTAAATGCTGCTTAGGTAGATTCGGATGTCGACTCATTATGGGAATTGCTATCCCAAGAAAGTGACAGTAAGTGACAACGAGTCTACATTTAGGTCCTGGTTTGTAAATGAGCCTCACCCCATAGGTACTCTTGCACTCACCTATAATCTCAGCATTCAAGAAGTAGAGGTTGAAGGATCCTGAGTTGGAGGATAGCCTGAGTTCTGGGCCAGCATGGGCTACAAAGACTGAGTCCAGACCTGGGGATAGGAGGCAGCCCAGTGAAGACAGTGCATGGTGCCAAAAGCGGGAGCCATTCATTGTCGGTGCGGGCATGGGGCACCGACACTGACAATTCATAAACGTTCATAATTCATAATTCATATTTTTTTTACCCAAGAGTCCTAGACTTTTGCAGTCTTAAGTTACAGCCCATTGTTCTGGGAGAACTCGGGGAAAAGGAGCACCTTAGGCCATGAACTCTTGAGTTCCAGTTGAGTTTGAGCCCATGGTACAGCAAGTGTGGAGATCTGGTTGAGCGGCACTGTCTATAAACTGACAGCAAAATTGAGGGCCCTGGGTCTCGAGACCTCTTGGGATTGGTGCTGTTGTGTGAGTAACCACATTCCCTCTCAAGTGACCAAAGCATGGACTCCGATCCCGCACAGCCCTCCAGTGCCTCCAGGATCTGTCTCCTACCTCATCCAATTGCAATGAGCAGTTTTGCATGCAGATGCGGGAGCAGGTCTTAATGACCCGTTTTCAAAGGGACATTTGGAGACATGACTCAAGCAGACCTGAAAGGAGCAGGAGAGGAAAAGAGGATGGAGTCCACCTTTTAGGGGTCACTTGTCCCTGTGACACCATGACAGCCAGGTAGACATGAAAGAAAGAAAGCAGGAAAGCATGAATGGCATAGAAATGAGGAAGGGAGAGAAGGAGAAAGGGAAGGAAGAGAGGTGGGCAAAGGTCTCAAAACCTAAAATAAGTCAGTGCCACAGGTGACAGGAGGTCCCCACAGCTGCTCTCAGGAAATCAGCATCTCCTTTTTTGATTAAAAGTATTTTTGCTAGCACAAATAGGTATGAACTCAAGCTCCGTGTGTCTGTGTACATGCATGTGTATGTATTTATTGTATTTTTTTGAGACCAAGTCTTTAATCCAGGCTAAACTCTGACTCCCTGTGTAGCCCAGAATGACATGGACTTTCTGATCTTCGGGCCTCCACTTCCCCAGTGCTGAGATTACTGGTGTGCACCAGCACCCCCATGGCCCCATGCATGCCGGACAGGTACCAACTGCATTTCATCCCGCCCACTGTAATTATTAACACAGATTCATTCTGCATCTCTCTTGCCCGAGTCTACCACATTTTGCTGTGACTTCCTGCCGAGCCACATGCATAGGCTCTGGGAAGACCAACCAGTCAGGCGAAAGAAGATGCCCGGAGCAGGTTTGACCATTGCTTCTGTTTTCAGAAAACACTAAACATAGGTTTGTCAAATTCTGTCCTGCCCCAGGGTTCTACCAGCCTTTTCTGCCTGCCTCTTATGTCCTAAGGAGAATCCAGTCTGAGACACATGGACACAGCCTCCCTCTAAGTGAGCCCACTCTTCCACATCCATAGTCTCCTTTCCAGCTTCTTCCCCGCTGCTCCCAAAGAGCCCAGTGACATATGGGATTCTGTTTTTCCTTTCCCACATCCAAGTTTGAGTGTAAACCTACCCCATTGCCCCTGATATCTGTACTCCCGTAACTTGTCTCTTCCAGCACACCCTCCTGCTCCCACACCCTCACCCCCTCCCTCCCTCTTCAGATCATTCAATTCTTTGCATAGGGATGCCTTGCCTCGTAGGGTGTTTAATAAACACCGTGGGGCAGGACCCTGTCCTGAGGCCCCTCGTGACTGAGATTGTACAAATCTGATTTCATGGGCTTGTATTAGACCGAGCCATACAAAATTGCTGTTATTCAACCATGTTGACATCCAAAAAGAGTGACAACTCTGTGAGCTTCGATCTAATAATGGAGTCTGGGATTCAGATATTAAAAACATATGACTTGACATCCCACCTGCTCGGCTCCCCCCCCCCAAAGGGTGTGTATACATTTGGAAATGGGGGACGGGGAAAGAAAGCAGTGTGTATCATGTTCTACGGAATACAGGGCTTTGCTCTTTGGGGGTTAATTCTGCCCAAACGGGATGTTTATAAACGGCTGGAGATGGTTTTTGCTCGTCACGGTCAGATGGCAGATGCTACTGCGGCAGGGGGCAGGGAACGGGGAGCAGGAATACAGGACAGCACTGCTAAGGAACCTACAATGTGCAGGGCATCAACCACAGTGAACATTGTGTCCCATATGTGAGCAGTATGCCGCCAGCATCCCTTACCCCAAATACTTGGTACTGGAAGTGCTATACATTTCAGACTAAAAGAGGCTTGAGAATATTGTGTATTATGGAGATATCACGGGGATAGGACTCAAGTCTAAACATGAAACACATTAATGCTTCATATACACTTCATGCACACAGCCCCGAGGTGATTTTTACATTATTTTTGGCATGCCTGCATTCTAACTGCAGCCTGTCACAAAAGGTCAGGCATGGAATTTTCCACTTGTGGAGTCATGTCAGCTCTTAAAACCTTTCAGATTTTGGAGCATTTCAGATTCATTTTCCAGGGGCGGAAGGCAGCTCAGTTGACAGAGTGCTCGAAGCCTAGCGTCCACAAAGCTCTGGGTTCAGTCCCCAGTGCTGCAGAGAGGTACCTGCTTGTACCACTTCCGTGAGACTCCGCACCCTCCCGGGGTAGAGACGGCAGAACCGGAAGTTCAAGGATAGCCTAGCTAAATAATGTGTTCTGAGACCAACATGAGTTACAGGAGACTCTGTCTTGAAAAGGAAAGAAAGAGAAAAATCCAGATTTTTCAGTTTTCAAATTAGAGATGCTCAACTTGCCGAAAGGACACTGCCTCCTTTTGAGTGTCTTCTGGGGACCCAGACCCTTAGACATGTAGTCAAGAAGTAACATCAAAAAGGCCAGCTCTGTCAACCATTAGGGCAGTGATTCTGAACATCCCTAATGCTTTGACCTTCTTCTAGTACGGTCCCTCATTGTGTGGTGACCCCCAACCATAAAATAATTCCTTTTTTTTCTTTTTTTTTTTCTTTCTTTTTCTTTCTTTTTTTTTCCAGAGCTGGGGACCAAACCCAGGGCCTTGCGCTTGCTAGGCAAGCGCTCTACCACTGAGCTAAATCCCCAACCCCCATAAAATAATTCTTGCTATTACCTCATAACTGCAACTTTGCTACTGTTCTATGTTGTCGAAATTTTTAATCCCAATTTGGGGTCACTACCCCGCCTTGGTCATTCAGTTTCCGGATGGAAAGACACACAACTTTTATTATTTACAATAAACCTTAAACAGCATAAGAACTGGGCAGATACCTACCCTCTATGCTGTTAGAATCTACTTCCTATCGACAACTCCGAGTTATTCCTTACTATGTTTCATCTGGGCTGCTCTTAACTCCTATTGGCCAGCCCTCAGCGCTACATTTTCCTGACTCACCTAACCCATGGTGGCTTCTCTTTCATAGGAAGACAGAAGAAGCCGACATGAGGGGAGATGGATGGACATGGCCAGGACAAATAGCAAGTATCTGGGATACACCACTGGGGAGCTAGTCGGACCAACAGTTAGAAGAGTAGGTTAGGGGTTATCCCCCAGTAATTGTCAAAGCCAAGTCAAATAACCATGATCTGAGTCTCATTTATTTATAGGCTAGTCAGGGATAAGCTTACATCTGTTATATTACACTTATGAACCAGAATGGAAAAATCTAGGTTTTCCGATGGTCCTAGGCAACCCTTGTGAAAGGGTTGTTTGACCTCTAAGGGGTCAGGACTCACATGTTGAGACCCACTGCCTTAGAGGGTAGACTGTCTCCCTCCTCTGCTCTGAGGCATCAGCATAGGAGAATTTGGCTCCAGGCTTCCTCTTGAGAATCTTCCCTGGACCAGCCCCCACTCTGGTTGCTTCTGTAGACCCCCATCATAGCCACCATGATGGAGATCTTTTGACTATCCACAGACTTCTGGAGTCTGAGTCTGAGCTTGGTGTCTATCCCTGGAAGGTCTTCAGAAGAGAGAGAAGGTACTGGACCCCTTCTGGCCTGCTTCAGCCTTCTAAGCCCCTCCCTGGCTGCTGGAGCCTCAAAGCCACACCATGCAGCCTCTTCCCCACAAGAAAGAAAGGCAGCTTCCTGTAAAGAATCTTGTGTCACTCTGGGAGATGTGGAAGGGAATCTGAGAGGCTCTGTGGCACCATCACCACCATCCCTCACCCCTAATCACGACAGAAAATCACCTACTCAGAGAGATGGAAGGAATGTTGGCGGTCATCTATACAGGGCCACGTGGGGACATCTAAAAAAATCACAG
Organism: Rattus norvegicus; assembly: GCF_021556685.1. NCBI lineage: Eukaryota > Metazoa > Chordata > Mammalia > Rodentia > Muridae > Rattus > Rattus norvegicus. The sequence continues at coordinate 20,127,821 of NC_141550.1, read as the reverse complement.
TCAAGATACTGTGCTACAAAGGACTCTTCGTGGAAGAGACATCCTCATGCTCCTTAGGAATCTGTCCTGAGCATCATACAGAATTGGACGTCAGTGACATCTTTCTGTTGTCCCAGCAGTTCCAGGTCCAGCTGCAACTGGACACTGCGCAATAAAATGGGAGAGGGTGCACATTTTGTGGGCGAGGGAGGGACATATGATCCTGTTCCAACTCAGCCTGTTCTCTGCTTTACGGAACTTAAGACCTGCCTGACGTTCACCAAATGACGGGGAGTGCTGGCAGACGGAGGAGGGAGAAAAGGCTAAATGTATTTTAATGGGACCATTAGGAATATGTCAAAAGGTGAGAAAAAGGCATTCGCCTGCCAAGAAAATAAGCATTGGTCTAAAAGAAATATAGACCGTTCCCTGGCTTTTCTATTTGCTTACCACCCCCCACCCACCTACTCTTTTTTTTTTTTCCGTGAGAATTCCGATTCAACAGGAGACAGCCTAGGTAACGCGTAGTAGCATACAGATACACATTTTCTTAAGCCCAGAAATGTGGTCAGAAATATAGGATGGCAGAGAAAGAGCACGCACGTACGCACGTACGCACGTACGCACGTACGCACGTACGCACGTACGCACGTACGCACGTACGCACGTACGCACGTACGCACGTACGCACGTACGCACGTACGCACGTACGCACGTACGCACGTACGCACGTACGCACGTACGCACGTACGCACGTACGCACGTACGCACGTACGCACGCACGCACGCACGCACGCACGCACGTACGCACGTACGCACGCACGCACGCACGCACGCACGCACGCACGCACGCACGCACGTACGCACGCACGCACGCACGCACGCACGCACGCACGCACGTACGCACGCACGCACGCACGCACGTACGCACGCACGCACGCACGTACGCACGCACGCACGTACGCACGCACGCACGTACGCACGCACGCACGTACGCACGCACGCACGCACGCACGTACGCACGTACGCACGTACGCACGCACGCACGCACGCACGCACGTACGCACGTACGCACGTACGCACGTACGCACGTACGCACGTACGCACGTACGCACGTACGCACGCACGCACGCACGCACGTACGCACGTACGCACGTACGCACGTACGCACGCATGCACGCACGCACGCACGCATGCACGTACGCACGCACGCTGGTGTAAATCAAGTGGAATTGGCACAGGCGCAGCTCTCAGACTACCATGGCCCACAGAGTTAGGACAAGCAGCCCCGTTCATGTCTTGGCTTCTGGTGTTAATTAGTAACTCTCTTTCATAATACTGCTTCTGAAGCTTGGGATGGCAAAAACCAGCAGTGGTTTTTGTTTGGTTTTCCTTACACTTAGGGGAGTATGTGTATGTGAGCACGCGTGTGCATGCGTGCGGTCTGTCTGTCTGTCTGTGCCTATAACCTCTACCTGTGTCTATTAGTTGATTGTTTGAATCCAGGGCCTGGCTCCGCCTGTGTCTTCACAGATTGTCCTATCTTCACATGACTCTGAATTCCGAGGCTGCCACATTTACTCAGACTGTGAGCGGTACTGTATACTCACTGGGTTCCGTACAGAATACTGAGATGGGTCAGAGTCCACCCCTGGCCACTAGCAGAGGGCACCAAACAGTTACACAGAGGAGAAGAAAGTGACCTACACCAAGGCCAGGAGCTAGAAGAAATGGTTAAAATGATCAGACCAAGCAGAGAGAGCATGCCTGACCCCACTGCTATACCAGTTTCATTCACTCCACCCTCCATAATGAACTAGATGGAAACAAACATAGGTTAAAAAAAAAAAAGACATACCTCATAAAGGGGTAAGTCCTTTCCTCACAGAAGGAGGTCCTCCAGCAGTAGAAACAGACAAAGAGAGGAAAAAAAAAAAAAGAGGAACAACAGTGAATCAAGCTGGGCAAAGTGGGAAATACCCCCTTAGGGGGAGGGGAGAGTGAGACATAAATAACAAGAGGATGCTACATTAGAGAATAGGAGAAGAACAAGGGCCATCCCAAGCCCAGCTCCTCCTGCAGAGCACCTATGAAGTTCCCACCACTTCAAATTCTATCCAGTGCTTACTCTCTTTGTGTCAGTTCTTTTCCCTCGTCATTCTTCAGTTAAAACTCCTGACACAAATACTGCATCAAAACCCAAGGTTGCCTGTCATAAACAGAGAGCAACTCCGAAAACAAATACCAGGAGGTGGAGAAAAGCATTATGGGTGAATTTCACAAAAAGCACTAAAAGGCTGAAAACCCAGTTTGCCTCCCCCCCCCCAACCCCGCTCCCAAGGCCAGCCTGAGCTACACAGCAAGACTGTCTTCAAAACAAAACAAACAAAAATTTAAGGTAAAGAAGGAAGGGAAGGAGGAGGAGGAAGAAGAGGAGGAAGAGACATAGTTTCAAATAGAGAGCAGTGTTAAAGAGACATTCAAAACATTTCAGAGCCGACTTTAGACTCTGACTTAATCAGCACCTAAAACAGAACTGAGAGGTGACACTGCCTTGATTTACTACAGTATCCAGTGTCATGTGTGACACTCACCTGTGGTCATCTCCCATCCCACCCCTAAGGGACTGACGAGCAGGAGGATTCTGAACTGTCCTCCAAGGAAAAACTGTTTCAAGTACTGCGAGAAGGGGGCCCAATATCACTCACATCAACACTACGTTCATCCTTTTATAATATGCAAGAACAGGACAGAATGAGCGTCGTGTCGTCTTTGAACATCAAGTCAAGCCCAAAGTCCAGAAGTTGCCCATTAAGACTTTCTTCCAGGGGCTGGGGATTTAGCTCAGTGGTAGAGCGCTTGCCTAGGAAGCACAAGGCCCTGGGTTCGGTCCCCAGCTCCGAAAAAAAGAACCAAAAAAAAAAAAAAAAAGACTTTCTTCCAGGTAAGTATGGTGACACATACTCAAGGGACTGACTGAGATCAACGAAGGTTTGAGGTCAGTTAGGTAGTAAGTACCAGGTCAACCAGGGTCAGGTGACAAGGTCAGGTGACAAGACCCTCTTGTGGGGGGTGGCAGTTTCTCACCTCGTTCAGGTGTGGCATTCTTTGCTAACAGCACAACTGATTACCTCTCAGTTGGGCAGGATGGGACTAAGACATGATAAAACACCCCAATATAGACATTATCGAGGGGAAGCACTGGCTGGCAATAGTGCAGACGAGACCATAAGGAACGTGGTGGAAGGAAGATAAAATATCCCTTTTGTGCAACTACCAAGAATCAGATTCACATTATAGGATCCCAGGAGGAAGGGCTCAAATCCTGGAGCCTTTAGCACTTGGCTTCCAACCTAACTATTCTCTGGTGCCTAATGTAAGTAAGGAAACGCCCTCATGGGCCCTGCTGACCCATGAGATACTGGACTGAAGGGTGCAACCAGAGTCACTGTGTGGGAGAGGTGTGTACAGAGAACCAACAACATACTAAGTGGGCAATATACTTGGCCCACAGCACATGTTAAAGGCACAGCTCAACGCTTGCACATACAGATTCTGCCTTGACCTCCAAAATGCCGTTAACTCTCCCCCCTCCAGAGCCCATCATCCTCACTATGGACCTCAATTTTAGGTCAGCATTTTTTTTTCGGAGCTGAGGACCGAACCCAGGGCCTTGCGTTTGCTAGGCAAGCGCTCTACCACTGAGCTAAATCCCCAACCCTTAGGTCAGCATTTTTATATATTTATTTATTTGCGCATCCGTAACATACAGCTTAATATTCAGCTAGCTGTTCACGGGTGGTTTTGCTATAGGTGCTTGGAACCGGAGCTTTTGCTGGGTGCCGGCTCCCATTTTCCAGGTTGTTCCGCACTGTTGAAACATTGATTTAGTAAACACCCAGATAGGGACCTTTCCCCCTCTCCCCTCCTAGGTTGGTTGGCTGCAGCTCTGTAAATTAGGCTGAGGAAAGACAGATTAACCGGAGAAAAAAGTAACTGCCAGTCTGTAATCTCCATGAATGATTCTCCTGCTCAGGGTAACCACTCTCAGCTCTAAGGTAGAGTATCAAAGGTGGGTAGAATCAGAGGTGTCTATACCTGAGTCAGGAGAAAGTAGGGGAGGAGCAGAGAGAGGGAACTTACCTCCTAAGGACGGACTTCTGGAAAAACTGACCCAGCTCTCTCGGGAGAGTGGCCAGGAGAAGGAATAGTCTTAGGACACTGTTCAGGTGACTTGGAGACTCTGCTCTCTGAGGAGAGAAGGTGACTGAATTGGTCCCGAAGGAACTGACGAGATTGGGAGTCTATTAGGAAGCTCAGCTTTCAGACAAAATAAAGGATTCAGAGCTTGAACACCTTCAGCCCAAATACTATACTTCTCTTACCAAAGTGGCATGTTTGGAGGTGTCCCATCCCGGTCCCCTCCACAGGCAATGACAACACAGGCTACTACACGTGGATGGCTAAGAGCCGATAGCTTGCAGCCCCTCACAAACACCTCACATACTGCATACATTTGGCTGCCGCAGATCATAGCCTTCCACAGGAACTTCAGGTCCTTAGGACCTCTGGGACATTGACCTTGGTTAGGACTCGGTAAGGAGCATGATGAGGCAGAGGAGGGACGTAGTTCCATGGACACAAAGTGGCCTGGCCAATGGGTATTATCTCAGCACTCAGGAGACTGAGACAAGAAGAAGGTGAACTTGAGATCACCCTCGGCTAAGCAGTGAGACTGTGACTCAAAAAAACAAAACAAGCTCATTGGACAGAATACTAGATCACCTCCTGGCTCCACATGCTCCATCCATTCATACTGGGCATGATCATGCAGCCCAAAGTGCTCCTCTCCAGGCAAAACAGAGCTCCTACCAGCTTTCACCTTCCACTCGCACAAAATGAATAAATGGACTTTTAAAAGGGAAGGAAAACTGGAAGACGCCTTGTGTGCACGCTCCCACCCACCCACCCATTCCAGGAAATATAGACACCCTTTATTCTCCTTATGGCACATTTTGTTTTGCCCAGAGAAGTCCCTTTGCTAGCCAGAGTCAAACAAAGAGGCTTAAAGAACAAGAAACGAATAAGCTAAAACTGCCACAGAGAGCAAGAACAGGAAAACCCCTTCCAAACAGCCTAGGTCCTGCCAAGCCCAGACTGGGTTGCGTCCTAAGGTATCCTGGATTGTCAAAGAATAGTTCTCTCTCCCCAGCCCCTTCCCCCACTCCTTGTTAAAATTGTTAGCATTCTCTTGAAAGTGAAGAGGGTGGGAGCTGGGTGCCTAGCTCAGCCTCTTGGCCATTTGACGGTATATGGAGGGCTGTTTATCTCAACAGGTGCATAGCCACTCACAAAACAGGCTGTGCGGAGCTGAAAAGCTAAGAAACTATTTGTTCCCTTTGTCAGCTGCTCCTACCACTTTAGAGAGGGATATTGTGTCTCTGGCTTGCAGAGATGGGTGTGTGTGTGTGTGTGTGTGTGTGTGTGTGTGTGTGTGTGTGTGTGTGTGTGTGCAGAGAGAGGGGTGTGTTTAAAGTTGCCAAAGGATCAAGGGGAGGGAGAACCAGCCTGAGAGGCAGAGAGGGGAGGACTTGTACAGTTTTCCATTTGGAAAGGGCAACAGGCCTGGTGGCTGAATTGAAAAGTCCATTATAACCTTTTTGGAAGGTTTTAAGGGCATATCTCCACATACATTAGGAATGCTCGGGCACAGAGATTACATTGAGACTGGTTAAAACACAGCAGAATGCAGAGAGTGGCTGTAAGGACAGGAGAAAATCCATGTTGTTTATTGTCAATCGTTTGTTTGGTTGGTAAGTTGGTGGATGGGTAGGAGGGTGGGTTGGTCGGTTAGTAGATTTGTGGGTTGGTTAGTTGGTTGATTATTTGTATAGTTGGTTGGTTATTTGAATAGTTGGCTGGTTGGATGGATGGATGGATGGATGGATGGATGGATGGGTGGGTGGGTGGATGGATGAATGGATGGGTGGATGGGTGGAGGGTTGGATGGTTGGCTAATTAGATAGTTGTGGTCTTTTAGACAGTCACTATGTAGCTCAACCTGACCTGGAACTCTCTATATGGCCCAGGCTACTCTCTAACTTGGAGCAATCCACCTGCTTCAGCCTCTCAAGTGCTAGGATTATATACATGAACCACCATGCCCAGATTATACAATGCATTTAAGAAAATTAAACTTTAAAAAAATTGCTCAACTGCCTTCAAAATCGAGAAAATTCTACCCTTGAGAAAGTGTCAGTCTTCAAAGCTATCTCCTTTGGTTTAGTTTTCGGCCCATCACTTGACTTTGATGGTCCTGGCCAATCCAAGTTTTTAAGTCTTCAAGCATCTTGATCCTGGGCTTCCACACCCCCAGAGGGGACCTCCCCAGCCTAAGCCAGCCAATGTGGTAAGGAAGCAGCTTTCTTTGAGGTCAAGTGCAAACTGACCTGCAAGATAGGTGAACTTTCTTCCCTTCCGGAAAGTTGCCATAGTTTTTGGGAGAGAGCTACTGGCTTTGTTTAGAAATAAAGAGAACATGGTAGAGGTAAGAGTCTGAGACTCTGTCTCATTGCCAGTTCAACTCCATAGAGGCCATCAAAAGACAGGGCAGCAAGCCACAAAGCAAACTGAGTTTCTGTGTTTTGCAACAGTTATTTCAAGGAAAGAGAGGGATCGATCTGAATGCAGGGCATGGAAGGGCAGCCATGATGGATGAGTGGGTTGAAGAGAAAGCTGAACATGAAACCCATTTCAGTTGACTATGCGTCTCTCCTTTTCTCTTTAGTTTTATAATGAAAACTATCACTCAGACCACCTTACAAGCACACCCTTGAATGCTAAGCACCAAAGCATCCCCCTGGAGCTCCCACCTGACATTCAGCATCATGTGGCTTTACTCTGCCACAGTATTTCTTTCTGTCCCATGATTTCACTATTTCGGTGGATGCTAGCAGAAGCTGTCCTGACCACAATGCCTCCAACAAGGGATGTTGATTCTGTGAGTCTTAAGATTTGAACTCCAAATTCCCACCACACTATTTACACTGGTCCTGGTCCATTGTGACATGAGCCTCCTCAGATGCTACTCAAGCCATCACCGTGATGCCTTAGATGTTCACATCCTGGTCAGTTTTTACCTGTCCATGCCTTCTGGAATCCCATCTAAGTGGTTTCTCGCAGATCACAGTCAATATGGGTTAGTTTGGTGACATTTAAAAACCCAGCATCCACAGAAGATGTCTTCTGGAGTCTTTGTCCTTATCTACCTAACATCAGTCACCCTAACAGCAGTCTCACAAAAGAATTCCATAGTCACGGATCCCCTCTCTGGGAGTTTCACAAGCAGAACAGAATGAGTCTTGTTGCCAGACAGAAGTCCAGGACCAAGAGAAACTCTTGAGATGCACACTGTCACCAGACTCTCTGTCTTCCATCTATGCTACTCGGGGCCTGCTTATCTTTCCTAAAAGCCATTTGTTTCTCCATAGCCTCCTCCTGTGATTAAGATGTTACATATGCCCTAAATCCTAACAGCTTCTTTGAGTCACATTCTTCTGTAACCTCCTGTGGGCCTTCATAAATAAAAAGTTATCCGTTCTCCTGAAATCTGTCTTGTGTCAGTTTAATTTGAGGTTCTCCATTGCAGAACATCCGAGGGCAGAGGAAAAGTGTGTGGAAAGTCGAGGGGAGGAAAAGTTACTATCTATCCGCCATGAAAGTAAGACACTTGGAACACTGTGTCACTAAAGACACCCATGAAGTGTATTCTGGAAGGAGTGAAGCTTTGACCTTCAAAGGGGCATTGTGCCAGACCTTAATGAATCCCAGTGTTCAGTTGCTGTCTGCACCAAGAGCAGTGCTGCGTGCATTCCAGGGTCTCTTTCTGCCCTCCTCTCTCCCCATTCTTCTTTCTCTCCTGTTCTTCTTGATCTTCCTCTTCCCTGCTCCTCCTCCCTTTCCCTTCTTTCCCCTTCTCAATTTCTCCTCATCTTCTATTAGTGGACTTTCTTTTATAACCATTTCTTTTAATGTTTTATTATATGACTTAGCTGTTTTGTACGAGGCACACATTTGTGGGAGAGACTCAGTTTCTCTCTTTCTACCATGTGGATCCCAGGACTTGAACTCAGGTCATCAGGACACCTTTACCCACTGAGCCATTACCAGTCTGACAATACTATCATTATATAAAACTAAAACTACAGTGAATATATATATATATATATATATATATATATATATATATATATATGCCCTATACTCTCACCCCACATTCAGTATCCCCTAACATTAACATTCCTCTGGTGCACTTGTTATGAGTAGATATCAATAGATACATTGGTATTAATTGAGGCCCATATTTCATTTAGATCTTGATTCATTAGTATATGGGATAGATCCCCAGGTGGTGCAGTCTCTGGATGCCCTTTCCTTCAGTGTCTGTACCACACTTTGTCCCTATATTTCCCTTAGACAGGAGCCATTCTGAATTAAAAATTTGGAGATGAGTGGGTAGCCCCATGCCCCAGCCAGGGACCTTGCCTAACTTCTGGATATGGTCTCTACAGGTTCTCCCTCCCCTTTGTTGGGTGTTTCATCTAATCTCATCCCTGTTGGGTCCTGGGAGCCTCTTGCTTTCCTGGCATCTAGGACTTATTGGTGGCTACCCCCAGTTCCCCATCCCCCTTTGCTACATACCTCTGTTCAAATTCCTGACCCTCTGTCTATCATCCCCACTGATTGAGTTTTTGTTGTTTTACTTTGCTTTTTTGTTTGCTTGTTTTCCATGCACCGTTTGAAGCACGCACATCGCAAAGGTGACACGCCATTTCTGTAACATCACCTCAAGACATACTGTATTAGTTACCTCTTTGTCACAGTAACCAAATACTTAACAAGAAAGAATAAAGGAAGGGAAGATTTATTTTGTTTCCCAGGTTGATGTCCATTCCATCCGGGTTGGGAAGGCATGGTTGCAGGAGCAACTGTCAGATGTGGCAGCAGGAACGCGAGCCTGCTTGTTCACATCTAAGTGGATCAGGAAGCAGCCAGAACAGAATGCAGGCCAGGCTCACCCAGGGACCAGTTCCTCCAGAAAGGCTTCACCCTATCAAAGGTCTACAGATTCTCCTGAACAGCACCACCTGCTGAGGACCAAGTGCTTAACCACAGGACCCTGAGGAGACAGGCAGCACTTTATATCCATGCCATAATAGGTCAACGTCGCTGACGGCGGCTGCACTTGACGGGTGTACTCACTGGACCATGGTTCTTCTTCCTGCCTTTTCACTGGGCAAGGGCTTCACTCAGAAGAGGACTTAAGCTCCTCTTCCCTGGACTCTTATTTGTTCTTCACACTTTGATCTACATACACCCAAGGCTGCTTTATTTTTGTAGTTCACAACTGCAACATCTGCTGCTGGGAGCGGTTAGTTCCTGGGTCTCTTCCCTAGACACCAATGCTGGGGAGTGTTGGGATATTTACTGCTTTGCCTTCTTTTGCTCTGAGCCACCCCTTACTCGCTGGAATTGAGGGATGCTCCCAGCCTGTCCTCTCTGATGCTCCTGCCCCAGGTACACAGACTTGGCCACTTTCCCCAGAATCCTTGTCTTTCACAGTCATTGAGTTTCTATCACAACACAAAAGAGTTACAGTGTGGACCAGACCGGGAGGAAATAAAGCCAACTTGAGAGGCAGATGAAGGCTCAGAGATGAATCTACTTCAGGGAGTGGCTTCTTGGGGCCCCACACTCAATCCTTGCTGTGCAACTCGACTTCATGCTCAGTTTGTTACTGTTTTGTTTAGTTTTTGATGTGCCTTTGCTTGTGTGTCTGTCTCACTGTGTAGCCCCTTCTGTCCTAGCCCTTGTGATTTCCCCTCTCATGTCCCAGGTACTAGGATTATAGGCGTGTGCCACTGTACCTGCTCAAGCACATACCTTTAATATCTAGGATTACTTTGAAATGGAATGTTTCGAGCATTTCTGGAATCTGTGAAGTACCTTTCCGAAATATAGTTTGTGAAACATTGCTAGCGACCACACAATTCTATTTTCTGGAAGCATTGTCTTATAGAGAAGGAAGTTATTCAACTGTGCTAATATTGATTGTAGGTAGGGGATGATCAAACTCAGAGCCTTGTATACACTAGGCGAATGCTTCACCACTAAGCCACACCCTCATCTCCAATACTAATTCTTGTGACTTGCAATTATACAAGCCACATCCTCTGGGCTTTCTACTAGGCAACTGAATGATTGTTAAAGGCTGACTAGTACCCCACAATTGGCTTCCTAACTACATGCATCTCTTTATAAGGGAGGGAGAATTTCTTGTGGTTCTTGATTTTGTAGGGTGGAAATGCTATGGTAGAACATTTTGCATCATGATGGGATAATAAACAAAGAGCTTTCCTTTCCTCTTTGCCCCTATCTGAGCTACTACAGAGTGGTGTTGACCACTTTCGGGGTGAGTCTTCCATCTACAGCTAAAACTCGCTACAAGCCTCTTAAATACATCCAAATGCACCCTTCACACAGATTCCTGATTGTCAGAAACATAGCCACATGAACAATGAAAATTAATCATTGCAAATCTACCCTTTGTCATCTTGAAACCTAGATACGTTGGCTTACCCCATAACTTTCCTTCATTCCCTGACCCCACAAAGGTCCATGTTCATGCCATATTGCAAAATGCATCTAACCCAAGAGTATCCCCAAAGTCTTCACAGTTCCAACAATGTTCAAAAGTCCTAATTCAAAGTCCCTCCTGAGACTTAAAGCAAACAATTTGCTGCAAACAACTAATAAAAAAATTTTAAATTAAAAAATTTACCAACAAAAGGAGTGACATATGCCAAACATACAACGGCATAAAGATGCTTAAAGGGTGGGTCTCTCCTCCTACCATGTGATCAAACTCAGATCTTCAGGCTTGCTAGCAAGCACCTTTACCTGCTGACCTATCTTGTTAGCCCAAGAGAGCTAAGATTTGAACAAAGCCATTCCAGCTCCAGTGTCCACACTCTAACAATATGCTGCCTCTGGACGCCATAATTTCTTTTAAAAATTTTTTCATTTCTCCTTTGAGAATTTCATACATGTGAACATCATAATCTCTGTGGTCGCTGGACTCCAGGCAAATTTATTAATTTATTCTGTGGACATTCCCTGAGTGCCTGCTCTTCCACAGATTCTATCTCAAACAGATGGCAGAAGAATGCACAGTTGCTCAGTCCAATCCAGATTCAAAGGCTCCCACTCAGAGCCATCTATGATGTCCTACTTGATCCTGAAACCCATCACATTGTTGAGAGAGCATTCTTGACTCCCTCCCATCTGCTCAGAGCTGAGAGTTCTTCCCACCATTAGTCCTTTTACTAGAGATGAAAAGTGAGACTCAGGAAAATGGAACCGCTTGCCTGAGCAGAGCTGAGGTGAGGTCGGATCCACTCTGGGTCTTCTGGTATCTGCTTCTTCTACAGTAGCTGTCCAGCTTCCTATCAGCATCCTGTGTGCCTGTTCTTGTCTCCAATGTCTCTTGATTCAGACCATACGTTTATTGAAATCTAGAACTGTATCTCCTCTAGGATATGGTTGCGTCCTCGGGGGGCTCCCATGATAGGACCTTTCATCTATCTCAGGACGATTTAGGACACGCAGAAGAGATTAGAGTACCACATTATACATTACGCGCTGGCGCTGAGAACAGAGACGGTGGAAAGGGCATATTTCCTTTTGTTGTTAAGAAGCTCACCATCGGTGGCTACAGTAAATGAACAAAACACAAAACAAACAGAACGAAACACCTGGAAGGGCCAGTGAGGTGGCTTATCAGGAAAAGATGTTTGCCACCAAGCCTGACGACTTGAGTTTTATCCTCAGGACCCACATGGTAGAGGGAAAGAAGGTTTTCACAAGTTGTTCCATAACCTCCACAAGTAAGTAATGGAACACACACACACACACACACTCACCTACACACACACACATACACACACATACACACACATATACACACACGCATACACACACACGCACACACATACACACACATATACACACATACACGCATACACACACGCACACACATACACACATATACACACATACACGCATACACACACACGCACACACATACACACACATATACACACATACACGCATACACGCATACACACACGCACACACATACACACACATATACACACATACATGCATACACACACAGACACATGCACACGCACACACACACGCACACACATACACACATATACACACACATATACACACACATATACACACACATATACACACACACGCATACACACCTACACACCCACACACAGGCACACGCACACAGACACACACAGACACATACACCCATACCCACACACACATACGCATGTGCACGCACGTGCATGCACACACACACACACCTACACACACAGACACACACGCACACGCACGCATGCACACACACGTATACACACACAGACACATGCACACACACACACACACAGGCACACAATCTGCACACAAGTGTACATCTACTTAATAAAATTTAAGAATACCAGAGAAGAGAAGTCTTATTCAAAAGCTCAACAATTTTTATGGAGAAGACAAGATTAGGACCTGGGCCTTACAGAGGGGGAGTTTCACAGCACAGAAGGAAGGGGCAAGGCCATTCAGTAGCAGCCTGAGCAAACAACGGGAGCTCTGCCCCCATATATTTAAGAAATCAGGAGCGAGGAAACCACTTTTACCCTCTCCGTCCCTTCCCTCTTTCACGCTCTCCCCTTAGGCAGGTCATTAAGCCCTCACAGGAGAGACTGAGAGATGACCTCTGCACCTAAAGGAAAAACAAAACCAGACCATCTTTATCTCTGAAGACCCAGGGACACAGAGGAGAATCTGAACGAAGATACCCTGCCCAGCCTCCATCCCCGCCCAGTTTACACCATTGTGCCATTCTCTCTTTGTCCTACCCTACATCCCACAAATCCCCATCTCTCCACCAAACCTAAGCACCCAAGCACAGGTGTCCCTATTCCCCCGGGGTCTTCATATCCAAAGGCTACTCTGTCCCACTGAATTGATATGAAACAAATCTATACGTTTTTCTCTCGTTCACCTATCTTTCATTATAGGTGCTTTTAGCAGAGTCCTGGTAGTAAGGGCGGAGACAAACTCTTTCCTCCCACAAGTGCACCCTACAAAAGAGATGTGACTTGCCAACCTCTTGCTCCCAACATGGGGCGCCGCTGAGAAGCCACCATGGTACAACATGAAATCAATGAGTTATGGTGCATGCTCTACTGGGCGAGTGCCAGAGTAACGAAGTCGTAGATCAGGCGGGTGGAGGAGGGTTCAGATGGGACCATGTGGAAAGCTGGGGAGGAAGAAAGGACTAGGGCCTACCCATCCATGAACTTGGCCACAGTCACACTGTCATTAGAGCGTCATGCTGATGTGGCAGCCTGACCTTCTCTTAGCCTAGAGCTGTCTGACAATTTTCCCTCTGCTTCCTAATGAGTACTTTTGCTTCCCAATTTCTGGTGTAATTAGAGAGAGGACGTTCTCCTCCACTGACAGCTGGAGCAAGACTTCCTCTCGGGATCACCCGACATTTATCCAGAGGAAATCCACTGCTGGTTAAGGGCTAAGATTCCAAACAGTAGACTACAAAGTACTGAGAGGAAGCTGGGTTCCCAATACCTTCTTTTGTGTCTATTTCAATAAGCGTGAGTCTCTAAGCTTGACCCACTTGTGCTTGATAAATGTATAAAGAATTTGGAAAGTGCAGAAAGATTAAATTGAGTAGAAAACTTACAAGGGGTGAACAGAAGTGATAGACAGCCAGTGAGACTGGGAACTGGGTAGAAACCAAGAGACCGGGCTGAGAACAGAAATCTCCAATGGAGAATATCTTCCCAGTTGCTGTGACCTGGGCTTGGACTCTCACTTGTGCTAGAAAAAGATGCCTACCTCCAAGGAGAGCGTTAAGTCACCTGACATAAGCCTTCCACTCTGCCTCCCTCGAGTAGCAAGCAGTGAGGTCTCTGATGTTTTGAAGAATCATAGTGGTTTTAAATTCTGGGTCCAGCTTTGCCCAAAGGTGGACCATAGAACTACATAATTCAGGATAAAGAAGTGAAACCCAGGGTTCACCAGGACGAAGTCAAGATGAGGTTGCCCTAGGTAGTCATCATAAATATTGCCTCCCACCCCAATAAGTAACATTTCAGTTTTCTTTGACATAAATCACCAGGATGGGTGTTAGGTTAGAAGGCATCTGCCTCCATAGGACAATCACCCCAGAAAGGCAGAGTCATACACCAGACTGGGGAAGAGACAGAGAGTGGCCTCATTACCCTCTGCACAAATTATTTGTTATCAACTTAAAGACTCCAGGTATCCCAAGGTCTATCAACAGATGCATACACTCAGACATCCAAGGCTAGGAGACAAACGTATCTACTGTTATTATTTATATCTCCTCAACACAATTGTTTTGGGGGCTGGAGAGACGGCTCAGTGTTTACCCGGGAGCTTACTGCTCTAGCAGAGGACCCAAGTTTAGTTCCCAGAACCTACTCGCAACCCCATGTAACTAACTAACTTCTTCTGGTCTCCACAGGCACTCACATGATACATAGACACATAATTACATTTTTAATTTTAAAAAACTAGAAATGTGTACCTTTAAAACACACACACACACACACACACACACACACACAAAATTATTCTTCTAAAACATCTACATATGATTTAAAACGAGTAGCTCCCCAGAGCTTTCTAAATGTTTCTGTGTTAATTGGCTGAACAATCTTTCCATTGTCATAATTAGCACCAAGGGAAGGTGGTCAGTAAAGTAAACTGGACAGCAGGGCTCAGATGGCATCACAGAGTCTAAGAATCTTCTGTCTTGTTTTTCAGGGAGATAAAAGGCAAGAGAGAAACAGAAAAGGTGAGTTCGGCGGGGGAAACCCCCACCTTTGTGTAGACTCATATCCTGCCACGCCTAAATTACTAATTATTTTCAGTGATTAAAGAAAATGTGACATTTGACAGGACTGGCAAAGAGACGGCTAGATGCTGAGTATATCAGAAAGTCCGAGCATCTGGCTTAGGTAAGGGGAGACCACACCCACCTAGGAGGCTGCACAGAAAGATACCAACTTCAAGGAAAGAGCCAAGAAAAACCCCAGTCAGAAAATCCCCAGAAAGCATCAAACATGGCTCTCGTGAGCAGGCACGCGTCCTCTGCCTGTGAGCTGGCCCGAAACACAAGTCGTGGTAATGCAAGCCAGGTGTCTTCCCTTCCTACCAAGATGGCTGCCAAGACCATCGGCGAACAACAGTAATCGTAGCAACATCTGAAGCGCATCTGTGTTTGAACCCATAACAAGCATATTTTCCTTCTTATCCAAGGAGGTGCCTGTTCCACATTTACGTTATGATACCATCAATCCTCTTTTAGAAACAGTCCTCTCAGCTTGCAGGGCAGTGGTGGCATTTTTTTATTTTGTTCTAAAGAAAACACTGACTACCTCAATATGGAACAACACAGTGTAATACTTAGCACTTGGGATTCTGAGGCAGGAGGATTGCCCAAAGTTCCAAAAGGACAGCTTGGAAATTGTGATTTCTTGTCCCAGAAATTTCTTTAAAACAGGAAAAAAAGGGGGGGTGGGGGAGCAGGTGCTTGGAAGGCTATGCCATCAGTAAAATGTTTGCCGCATAGGCACGAGGAGGACCTGCAGCCGTGTCTAAAAGAGGCATGATTGTGCGTATCTGTAGTCCTGGAGCTGAGGTGGCTGGCACAAAAGCTCTCTGGATCCCACTGGTATCTAGTCTGGCCAAACAAGGATCTCTAGGTTTAGGAAGGGACCTAGTTTCAAAAAATATGGTAGAGAATGATAGATAGAGAAAGACGTCCTCTGGCCTGCCTAGGCACGATGCATACCCTGTGCTGGTGTGAATGAGAATGGCTCCCATAGGTTCATATATTTAAATCCTTGGTCTGCCACTGGATAAGTGAGTGTGGCTTTGTTGGAGGAAATCAATCTCTCTCTCTCTCTCTCTCTCTCTCTCTCTCTCTCTCTCTCTCTCTCTCTCTCTCCTCCCACCCCGCTTCAGGGCCAAGCCTGCCTGCCTGCTGTCATGCTCCCTGCCAGGATGGTCATGGACCCCACCCTCCAGAACAGTGAGCCCCAAGTTAAATGCTTTCTTTCGTAAGCTTCCTTGGTCATGGTGTTTGTCACAACAATAGAAAAGCAATTAAGACACCCCCGCGTGAACATGTACAAACACCACACACACACACACACACACACACACACACACACACACACCAAAAATCAAAACAAAAACAAACAAAAACCCATTGATGACAGAGGTACCCAGAAGTCATAAACAGTAGGAGATATGGAAATATTAAAAACTAGAACCGTAGCACCCAAAACCATCTCTCCCCTGCATTGTCCCACTGAGCAAAAAGAAAAGAGGGGAAGACAAAATAATGTCCCCAGGAGCCCGGGCTGCGTTTTATAGACCTTCTCACAAGGGAGCCGTGTCTAGTCAGCCTTTTTGAGGTTGCGAACTAGACTGTTGAAGCTGGCTCCAGAGAAAGGGAGGAGCTGCGTAAGTATTCAAAGTGAATCACCACGGTTTGCGAAATTCAGCTAGAGCACAATTAGACTTCGCGGAGACCCGGCTTTGGAACTGGGAAGTAAAACCGCACGTTTAGTATCTGCGCTTCTCTCTGACGTCTCTTTGTGTACGGTCCTGCCCTACTTTCCGCTCTCACAACTCATTTCCTCTGCTTGCTCATTGAAATCTTAACCCAGCACACCATCCCAACCTGAGGCAGCCTTTCAGCTCTGGCGGCTCGCGAGCACGAGCGATGTGTCAACCCTTGGATCTCGGCAGGAACCCCAGAAAGGACCTGCCTGGGCACCTTGTGTTTGGACTGAGCCGCGCAAGCCACAGGAATAGAATGGGTACTCTGGTCACATGGCTTCTCCAGCCCACGGACTGTATCGGCAGGGAAGGTTTCCTCTGATGCACAGAGTGGGAGGAGGAAGTGTAGGAATTGGGAGAGCCTCTTCATTTATAAAAACAGGGCGATCACCTCTTAGCATCAGCAGATCCACAGGACCAATGAAGAAGTTTTGGATACAGGTTAGGTTTTTGAATGGCATTGATGTCTGTAGACTGGCACTTGTGAGGCCGAGACAGGAGGACTGTTGTGAGTTCAGGGCCAACCTGAGCTCCACTGTGAATTTCAGCTCTATCCGTGCTACCAGGTAAGACCCTGTCTGTCTCGAGAAGCCATAACGGGGTAGGCGAAATGACTCAGTGTTTGCTGCCAAGCCTGAGAGTTCAGTCCCCAGAACTCACATAGTGGAAGGGGAGAACCAACAACCGACCCAGGTTGTTCTCTGACCTCCACATGAGTATCATGGCACGTGAGTGCACGCGCACACACGCGCGTGCGCGCCCACACACACAAACACACACAAAATAAATAAATAATACATAGTGGTTTTTTTATTAAGTTATTTATTTACATTCCAATCGCAGATTCCTCTCCCTCATTTCTCAGTTTCTCCTCCCCTCCCCCATCTTACCCACCCCATTCCCCCCCTTCTCCTCAGAAAAGGTGAGCCCTCCCATAACTATCAACCAGCCTTGGCATACATATCAAATCGTAGTGAGACTAGGCACATCTTCTACCCATAAGAACAAATAAACAGAAAGGCTGAGTTGGTTATCTTTCCAGTACGAGAACAAATGCCTGGCTAATCAAGATATGAAGACGAAAGGCTTATTTTGGTGTCCACATTTAGAAGTTTTAATCTGGGGTTGGGGATTTAGCTCAGTGGTAGAGTGCTTGCCTAGCAAGCACAAGGCCCTGGGTTCAGTCCTCAGCTCCAGGGGGAGGAAAAGACAAAATAGAAGTTTTAATCGATATCATTTGGCCCTGTGGTTTCTTTTTTTTTTTTAAATAATTTTTATGTGCATTGGTGTTTTGTCTGCATGTATGTCTGTGCGAAAGTGTAAGATCTTAGAGCTACAAACAATTCTAGGCTGCTCTGTGGGTGCTGGGAATTGAACCCAGGTCCTGGAAGAGCAATCAGTGCCCTCAACCATGAAGCTATCTCTTCAGCCCCAGGCCCTGTAGCTTCTGACCTTGGCCAGCACATCGTGGTATGAGTATATGGAGCATCACCACTCACTTAGTGTCTGGGAAACGAAGAGAGGAAGAGAGAGAGCCCAGGATCCTGCAGTCCTTTTTAAGGGCATAGCACGGTCCAGCTGGAGATCTCCTGCTAGGCTCCGCACTTTAAATGTCCTACCAACTCTCAAGAGCTAGTTCACCAAGCTGGGGACCAAGCTTTTACCATATGGACCACTGGGGAGCATTCCATATCCCAACTGTTAAGAGAAGTCCTCTGAGACCAAGAAGCCTGAACACAAAGCCGAGACCCACATTCCCATTAAGAAACCATGTCTTGGCCTCCCATCTGCTCAGCATGTCCACAGAGCTGAAAGCCACTTCTGAGCAGGAGGCTTGGCTACTGGGGGAGATGAGGAGGCTCCAGGGATCCCACAGCCCAGGAGCAAGGGGCTTTCGGAAGTGTTTCGTCAGAGGCTGGCACTTGTTGTTCAGGACAGAAACACGTGTTGTGGAGCAGCTCTGGCCTAAACCTCACAAAAATGCCTGTACTGTCCCCTGATTTCGCCACAAACTTACAAACAAGTAAAACCGTCTATCCTTGTGGGCGGGCTGTCGCCCCTGGAAGAGAGCTGGAGTCAGACCCACAAGGGCAACTTCACAGTCGAAGAATATCCCTGTTACAGGGAAAAAAAAAAAAATAGAAGGGAGTGAACCACTGTTCATCAAAATGGACGTTAGCTCGACAGAGGAGGAAACTTTTGAGGTACGATGGAAAAACACGGTATCGAACGGCCCAAGGGTGGCTATTTTATTTTTGAAGTTATTGGGGGGGAGGTTTAATTAGACAACCATCTTTCTAAAACCTCTTCAGAGATATAAGCAGATGGATACATTGTCTACAGAAAGTTACACCTGAAGTCTTGGTCCTGAAGCCTCAGGAAATCAAATTAATGCCCATATTCAATCAACCCCCACATACCAAAGTCATTACTGACAAACACATTCACGCAGCCTAAAGAGGCATCCGCAGATGTTACAGTAGCTATGCTCTGTCTAGCATCGTTGGCGCCCGTGCATGGGCAGGACGTGACCCATTCCTGATTCGTTGCTGCCCTGTGAACAGGGACGCAGCTGTACCTCAGTGGCCCTTCATCGACTGTTTCCTTCCACAGAGGCCAAGCCACAGTTCACCTGGATAAGTGTACCCAGCAGGCTTCACTTCCCCAGGCACAGGATGCCTCGACAAGAAGGAAGTTAATATAAGAACCAAACAGCTCTTATTTCTGCCCGCTCCTCTGCCCCATCCTGGCCCAACGCTTTAATCAATTCAGTGTGTTTAAAAATCAATTTCACCGGATGGGAGAAGAGAAGCCACTCAGAGCCCTGTGGTCACTCAGAGCAGGAACACGGAGACGCACTCATTTTTCAGAAGGTCTGTTGGAGGATGGGGGGTTTCCTTCTTCTCAGTCCACGAATAAAGAAAAGATTCAGCCAGAGGTGTAGGCCGCAGCACCAAGCCAGTGTGTTTTCTTGCTAACTCCTTCGATAGCCATTTCTTGTGATGGTGAGCCAATGTCTAATTCACCTAAGCTTCACAGAATCATGGGCCAGTAATCCTCCACCACAACCACCACCACCACCACCACCACCACCACCCGTGCCTGTTACTGTAGTTCTGAGGAGGAGCTTTTTAAAAAGCTAAGGGAGAGTAGGGGGCAGGCTGGAGAGACCGCACAGCAAGTAAGAGAACTTACTGTTCTTGGAGAGGACCCATGTTGGGTCCCAGCAGTCACGTCAGGCAGCTCATGACCACTTCTAGTTAACTCCAGCACCAAGGGATTCCATAACTGCTTCTGGTCTCTTCAAGACACTACATGCATGCATTTGTTATACATATAGACAAGCAGGTACACACACATAGACATAAATAAAGTACATTTAAAAAAAAATTAAAGATGACGAACAAGAAAGAAACATGGGAACCGGGATTCCTGATGAGGAAGCCACACTGGGGCCCATGGTTCTGCTGAGGTTGTTAGAAAGGGAAGCTATGCCCTGCATCTGGGGAAGTTTGAGGTGTTAGGGGCCACAGGCTGATTCTCAACTATGTCCTCTTACACTTATCAAGCACCCAGTGTATACTCTAAGACATATCCAAAAGATACATCATCGGTGATGACGGGTCCTGTGTTTGAGATACAGTTTGTCTCCCAAGGTCTCAGGTAAAAACCCTGTTGCCTACATGGCAGTATCAGGACCTTTAAGACTCAAGCGTATGAGGAGACAGTTAAGTTGTTTTTGATCATTAATGGATTCATGCAGTTTTGAGAGAATGGGTTAGGACATAGGGAAATGGATTAGTTGTTGTGATGGTGAATGGGGGTTATAAGGAAGCTTGGAACTTTTCCTAATCCTCCATGCTGCTCACCCTTCTTGCATACATTCTTGCCACCGGGAAGCTACCTACTATGGAACACTCATCGTAACAATTAAATGTCAATACCACACCATTGAACCTCCAAAGCCATGACCTAAAGAAAACTTTTTCTTAATATGTTACCAGGCAACAGGTATTTTGTTACAGTAACTCCACAATGGATGAAGACAACCGTGTCCAGATCTCGTGGTCACCTCTGAGTGACATCCAACTTGAAGGGAACCGAGTTGAAGGACTCTGGAACTGCCCCCACTCTGGATGTTTGGTCTGACTGTTTAACGAATTCCACAATGTCACAATCCTTACCACTGCCGAGGTAAGAGTAGCATTCAGCTGTTCATACAGATGCCTAGACTGTCCAAGCTAGAAAAGAAATGCAGATTGCGAATTTTTCAAGACAATAATATTGAAGCCCAGGTTAGCAAGGGATTTCATTCCCCAAACGAGAAGTCTCCTCATTGAGCCTTTCCTCCTTCTAAACCCTCCGATGAGTAGGTGATATTTGAATGTCGAACGATACAAGACAGATGGGTCCTGATTTAATGGCTGCTGTATGACAGACCCCAGTCATCCATCATAGCCCCACGCCTCGAGAGAGCCATCCTTTAGAAAAGGACTCTGGAACAGCATGACCAGAATTTACAACTGAAACCAACTCTGTACCTTAGTCATCCTGTACCCACTTGCACTCTGTACCTCAGCCGCCCTGAACCCAAATGCTAAAACCAGGTTCTCCGATGAGGCGGGCCTGAGGCTCATCTAGAGTTTAGCATACCGAGTCTAGTAGACCTGGCGTGGGAAGCCAGAATGGGCATTCCTCACCAGGCCATGCTGGTGCAACCTTGGTGCTGAAGTGGCAAGACACATGGGAATCGATGTCATACATGGACAAGTCTGTGCAAAGGCAGAGAGAGCCCCATATTTAATATATGGAAATTCTACAAAAACCGGGAATCACATTCATCATCCAGTCATGAGAAGAGGTGAATTAAATGGATTTCTGTCCTGTCCCCATTCGAATGTTGAACTCCTAGAAACTCAGAAAGTGACTGGATTTGGGAACAGGGTCTTTAAGAATGTACTTAAAGTAAAAAAAAAAAAAATCAAGAAATCTGAGTGTCCTCACTGAAAGAGAAGGTTGAGGGCTGGGATGCATTAGCTCAGCTGGAGAGCATTTATCTGGTGCACCTGAGACCCCAGCACTGTATGAACCAGGCGTGGTAGTAGACGTAAACCCAAGAGGAAGAAGCAGGAGGAATAGAAATTCAAGGCCATCAATTTTTTCAAAGTAATACTGTTTTACTCAACTTCCTTTCAGGCTCCTGCTCTGTGAACAATTACTTAGGTTGGTCCCTTGATTTAGTCATTTCATGTTACTTCCCCTTCTCGTTTCCCCTTTCCTCCTCCTTGGCGTGCCTTTTGTGGAAAGCCCCTCCTCTGAATAGGCAAACGTCAGCTGTTTTCCAGGCTTCGCCCCTCCTCACTAGGGAAACCTCCTCTGGGGGTTTGTCCTCTAAGCCATGTCTCATCGCTTGGACTTTACCAGGTTTCTGTTGTTACGTTTTAGCCGAGAATGGACCTGAGGCTCAGGAGCTCCTACCCCCACCTCGGGCTCCCACCAGCACCTCACCATCTTACTGTCTCTCCTTAGCTCCATCTCTCAAACCTGCTCCATACATCAAGATAGCTAGCCTACCAGTTGAAAACGAAGAGGCCATACACTCCGATGAAGGCTTCTTGGCTCTACTGGCATTGGCTTGTCTTTGACTTCTGAAATCTATTAACGTGTGTAACTTCTGATCAAGAAGAAGTGCAATCTGATCAAATCATATGCAAGGAAAATCGAAAGGGGGTTGTGGAGCCTTCCAAGGTGGTTCCTCACTGGTGGAGGTAGAGACAGATGTTTGAAAGCTATACCTGGTCCCTGGCTCCTGCCTCCCTCCCTGCTTCCTGGTCACTGTACTGTAAGCCCCTTCCCCCACACTTTACGGTTGCCATATGTTCCCTCCTGTGATGAACCAAAACCCCCGAAAATCATAAGATCCAGTGACTCTTTCCTAAAAATTTTTGGGGGGGTATTTTAGTCACAATGACACAGAGGTGACTAAAACACTGAAGCCAAAGGACACTGACAGAAAGATGCTGCTTTCCTGTGTCCCCTTTTTATTTTATATGAGAATCCACTTGCTCCTTGGATCTTTGGGATGTCTAAAGTCCTAAAAAATGTCCAATTGAGGAATAGACATTCAAGACTTGAGCCTGTGAAGGACATTTCAGATTCAACCCTAACAAGTTTTTCTTCCAACAATAAACTCTCCAATAAACGCAACAGGAGGCTGATTCCCCAAAACTTACAAATACACAGCCATGTTTAAATTATTACATTATATGTCACTGCCTATATAGCACATAGTATGCTACAGACCACACGACTGGGCTCGGGACATGACATTTCTTTTTTTTTTTTTTTTTTTTTTTTTTTTGGTTCTTTTTTTCGGAGCTGGGGACCGAACCCAGGGCCTTGCTCTTCCTAGGCAAGCGCTCTACCACTGAGCTAAATCCCCAACCCCGGGACATGACATTTCTATGACTGTTACCAAGAAGGTGTTGTGGAGAAAGAGAACACAGTAACACTGGCAATTTCACAAAAACAGTCGCCGTGGAGATTGGCATGGAGGGTTTGGGGAAAACTAAAAACAACACCATCGTATGTCTGGACTTTCAGGCATACATCCAAAAGATGTTAAGTCAGCATATTTGCACATCTATGTTCATAGCTGTTCTGTCCACAGTAGCGAGGTATTAGAACCAACCGGCCTAGGTGCCCATGAGCAGAGAAGGGATAAAGAAAATGTGGTTCAGGGTCTGGAGGGATGGCTCAGTGGTTAAAAGCCATGGCTGCTCGTCCAAAGTCCTGGGTTCAATTCTAAACACCCACATGGTGGCTCACAAGCATCTGTAACTACAGTCTACGGGATCCAATACCTTCTTCTGGTGTGCAGACATGCATGTGGACAGAACTCCTGTGTACATAAAATAAATTAATAAAATCTTTTTTTTAAGTAAAAAAAATGTGTTGCCTTGAATTTTATGCAACCATAAGCAGAAATTATTTGCATGCTGAGATTAAAAACATAAGCCACCACGACTGGTATACAAGGAGAAATGAAATTATGACACATACAGGAAAATAGGAAGAACTAGAAACTATTATGTTAAGCGAAATAAGCTAGATTTAGAGACACAAATACTGCATGTTTCTCCTATTTGTATAATCTAGAGTTTAAAGATTTATATGTATATATAGTGTCATTCTATCCAGATGTGAGAGTATAGATCTGCAATCTCAGTACTTAGAAGCTAAGGCAGGGGAATCATTAGTTCCAGGCAAGCTGGACTCTTGTAGTCACAGAGTCATAGTAAGTGCAAAGTACTAACATCACTGCCACCATCACTGTAATACTCACAAAAGCAGAGAAGTCGCCTGGCAGAGCCTTGCCATCTTTGGGTCCCCCAGCCTTTATCAGCTGTGGCATCCCATGACAGCTTGAAAGAAGGGGAGTTCCTCTGACCAGAGTCAGTTTCCTCTTTCATGGTCCCTGGGGAGGGTCTCAGCACCTCAGAGCTTAGAGGGGGAAAAACTGCTAATCTGATGTAACCCCTCTGTTTGTAGGTCAAAGGACCAGGACTCGTGCCAAAATGCACGCAGCCAACCTTTATCAAAGCAACATTTCCTATTCAAAACTCTTAACGGAAACCCCGTTTAGAGACGCTTTTCACTTTTTTGTCTAGAGCTCTCTGTAATCTCCGTTTCTCTCCATTTGATTTATTATTAGCGTGTGTGAGAACCAGAGAGGTGGAGACAGACGGACACCAGTACAGAGGACAGAGGACACTTTTCAGGAGTTGGTTCTTTCCTTCTACCTTGTATTCTGGTGTTAAACTCGGGTTTTCGTGCCTTGTGCAAGTGCTTGTACCCAAAATCCCATTTCCATAGCCTCTGCTCCTCTATAGGTCCTCAAAGAATATACCAGAACCAAGCTGGGGAGACAGCCTAGTCAGCACAGAGCTCATGACTGAGGACCTGAGTCGGATGCTCGGAATCCATGTCAAATAACCAGGAACGACAGCATGCATTTATAACCTCAGTACTAGGGACGTAGACACAGGCTTCCTGGCCAGTCAACCTAGCCAAATCTGCAAGCACAAGCCCGTCTCACAAAACAAGCTCAACAGCATCCCTTGGGAAGAGCCATCCACAAACGAAGTGCGAAGTGCGAAGTGCGTATGGGTGGGCACCACTGGGGGCCACCTTGAACTGGCAGGTGGGAGGGAGGGGAGAAGAAGAATGACCTCATCGGCCTGGGACTATTTCTTGCAATACCCAAATCAGCCCAACAAGCCTTATTGTGCTTGACAGCAAGGAAGTTAGACCTGACCAGGTCCCTCCCACAGAGCGCCTCGGGATTCCCCAGGGAATGCCCACATGCTGTACCAATCTGTCCGGCTGATCACTTGCCGTCTCAACTGCCACCTGGCCCCATGCCACTGCCCAACCCTGGTCGTGCCCTGAAACCTGACTCTGCAGGCAGCTGCTGTACCCTGAGTTTCACCCCACACTGGGCACAAACCGTTCCCTTAATTCCCCTCAGTGGCAGTTAATAGTAGACTGTCACATTTGAGATGTTACAAAAAGCCAAGGCACGACCCGAGATCGCTATGATCCCGAGAAGCAGAGCTCAGCATGCCAGATGGCTGTCCTTCAAGACCACGGGCCGTTCTCTAGAGGTTTTATTTATCCGAGGTCGTTCTCCTATACCCATAAGTCCCAACCCCAAACTCCCCAAGAATAAGGACAGACTGGGGGAGGGTGGGGAAATCATTAGCTTTCTAGAGCCCCTGGTCTTGAACTCTCTGTTTCAGTAAAGGATTCCACTTTACCACGGTTTAGCCAAAAGCTTTTGAAAAAAAAATATTTTTGACTAGACAAAATAAACACAGCGAAATATGGCCCCACACCAGAGAAATAGCAAGAACCTAAGAGGACATTGAAACAACTATTTAAACTTCTTAAAGGGTGAGTTCTCGTACGCTTAACCGTTCCTATTCCATGAAAGTCTTTTGGCCGATAACCCACAGAAAGACAGTTAGCATCGCAAATTAGGGGAAGACGAACTGATCCTCAGTGAGATCTTTCCTCACACCCATCAGGACACATCCACTATGAATGCACACGAGTGTATGCACACGCGTAGGAAATCAGTGTTGGTAAGGAGAGAGAGAAACTGGAGCCTTTACACATTGGTGGTGAGCATTCTAAAGGTACAAACACTGTGGGAAACCAAGTCACGCCTACCTAAAACATCAGACGTATAATGAATCATACGCTTTATCGATGCGGCTCCTGGGATCCTGTAAGTCTGCTGGAAGGAACTGAAAGCAGAGGTGAAAAGAGACATCTGTGCGCCGACCTTCCTGGCAGCCTTTTGCACAAAGGCCATGAGGCAGACACAGTGTAGGTGTCCATCGGCAGACAAGAGGATCAACAAAACACAGCAGGCAGGCACATGGAATATGACTTTTTTTTTTTTTAAGGGATGAGATTGGTGCTGGGGATGAAGTTAGTCAGTAAAGCGTTTATTTAGCATGACAGCCTGGGCCCGTCCCAGTGTAAAATCAGGTATAGCCACTCGTGCCAGCAGTCCTAGCACTTGGGAGGTAGAGTTAAAACGATCAGCAGTTCAAGGTCTTCCTTGGCTACACAGCAAGTCTGAGGCCGACTTGGTACGCGTGAGGCCAAGTGTCAAAAAGAAATTTTAAAAATTTAATTAAGAAAGTATGCAAGTCCTTACTGTCTGATAGAGCGTCAACCTTCTATTAGGAGAGAAATGGTCTCCCCAGTTTCCGTTTCAGGTGTCACCACCGGCAGTCACCAAGCACTTAAGGGTGGTGACAGTCAAAGACCCTGTGTACTCCCCACAGCGGCACTGGTAGCTCAGGACAATTAAACTGGTGGCCCATTTGGGAACGAGCCCTTGCTACACAGACCTCCACAGTCACCTGGCTTATCTGGAACTCAGTTCTTCTGCTTTTAGACAATATCACCCATGAAAGGTCCCTTCATTCTGTACCTGTAGCACGTCTAGCCAGAGTGCCACCACCCTAGCAACTGTTCAAACATTCCCAAGTACTTTGTGTCTAAGGACAAAATTGCAACCATTGAGTTCAAAGACTTTAATTGGCTCTGTGTGCGTGTCTCTAGACTTGAGCAATACTTCATTCCATAACATAGAATGTCTTACGACAAACCCGGGAGAGGACCTCGGTTTCTAGACAAAGAAAGAATACAGAAGCAAAACCCAACGAGCGGCAGCCAGGTATGGTGCTGCAAACCAGACAGTGGGAGGTAGAAGCAAGAGGAGCTGGAGGAGTTCAAGGCCAGACTAGCCTGCATACCAAATTTGAGGCCAGCCTGGAGTTCATTAGATCAAGTCTCAAAATAATAAAATAAAATAGTACTTTCCATCTGGGCGGTGGCCGCACATGCCTTTAATCCCAGCACTCAGGAGGCAGAGGCAGGCAGATCTCTGTGAGTTCAAGACCAGACTAGTCTACAGAGTTAGTTCCAGAACAGTCAAGGCTTTACAGAATGACCCCGAGTTTCCTTGGCCGACAGTGTGGCTCAGTGGTAGGGCAGGGGAAAGAATCTGATTGGTTGTCATCTAGTCTAGTCATTTCCGGTTAGCTTTTCGTGCAGAGCTTCTGTATCACGCAAGCTGAAATTGGTCTGTTTAGATACTTAGCTGTTATCTATTCCTGATTGTTCAGAAGCCACTTAGTTTCAGCTTCAAGGTCCTCACTCTTCCCCAGTGACTCCATTTTGAGTTTCAGACTGGTCTGTTGGGTTCTAGAACAGTGGCTTAGGCAACACAATGAACTTCTACAATTTTTACTGAATAGCAAACACCCACCACCTCTCAAAACCATCCCACTGAAGGCTAAGGGGTTGCTATACTAGAAACCTTTTCTAGCACGTGACAAAGAACAGGCTATTTAAATATCACGCTGAACAAGAACCAGGCACCTAGGCATTACTTTCCTTTCAACTCCAGCTTACCTGCAACTCCAGGGATGTGGTCAGCACAACCCGAAAGCCAAAGGTGGTCGAGCGGCCTGCCCCGCTTAGGTCAACATTGTAACCGGGTTATACACAACTTTCCCTGCAGGAGGCTGGGCATTTCCCCAGAACACAGCCACAGCCCCCGAAAGGGAGGCCAGGAGGGTCGTGTGTGCTATTTTTAAACTTTCAAAGATCACACTGTACTTGGATAATGGGAGCGCCTAAGTGCCCCAGTGTTGTGGCTCCAGTCAGCACACCGTCTAAAAGCGAACGATAATCATCTTGCTTCTAATAGTAGCCCCTTGAAAAGGAGTCCCGCTCAATGCTCTGTGGCATCTTGAATAGGCGAGGCACCATCTCTTTATGAAGAAAATCTCTCTGTGAATCACATCTCCCTGTGGCGACACATTGATGTATTCAACTAGATCCTCTGCTGTGTGTGTGTGTGTGTGTGTGTGTGTGTGTGTGTGTGTGTGTGTGTGTAAGCTGAAGCTGGAAATATTTTACTAAATATAAATATCTCTGTATGATTATAGGGGCCCTGTTGCCTACTTCCTCCCTTCCTCCTGTTCTCTTCCTCTGGGCATTCGTGCACCACCACACAGACCCATCTCTTCTCTACTTGTGTAACCTTTAGTATTTGTTAAAGACCTGAAAGACCTGGTCTAAGCCCTCAGTTCATGGATGGGGACCTGGTATAAATTTGAAATAATAGGAGGCACCGTTGGGTATTTACCGGGTGCCAAGTACCAAGTGTGGGGCCTGATATGCCTGATAGGGCTGCAGTTTTAAATGGGTCGTGTCAAAAGAATGGAAGTTGAGGCCAATTAATTATTTATTGGTCATATCAGTGAGATACATAGGCAAAGCCAAGAGACAAGATGACTTCAGATCCTATTATAGTACTCATCAGAGTTGTGTGAACCCAAGAGATTAAAAATACACACACACACATACACACACACACACACACACACACACACACACACACGAGAGAGAGAGAGAGAGAGAGAGAGAGAGAGAGAGAGAGAGAGAGAGAGAGAGAGGTTTAACTTCCATTCAAATGCTCTTTGGAATCAGATGAAAAGACATTCTGATTGTCTTAAGAGCAGGTGAATGAATCAAGAGCTTACAGAGGATCAGGAATTCACAGCCCTAGAACCTACTTCAATGCAGAAGGAGAGTGGGAGCCAGCCTGTAATCTCCATGTTCAGAAGGCAGAGACACAGGGCTCCAGAACCACCTAGGCTAATTACACTAGCCCTTGTTGGGAGCTCTAGGTTCAGCTAAGAGACCTTGCCTTGGTGAATAGGGTGGAGACTGATTGTGGAAGCCTCCTGATATCATGGGCCTAAACACAAACACACGTGTGTACACACAAACACACACATGCACACACATATATACATACACACAAACACATATGCATACACACTTATGTACACACATGCACACATACACACATACATACATATACATACATGCACACATACACATATACATATACACACATGCAAACATACACAATACATACATATACACACATACATACACACATGTACATATACATACATGTACATACCTGTATGCATACATACATACACTCACACATACACTCATACACACCCTGATCACCCTGGTGGACATGTCACACTTGTTCAAGTAGATCTTAGATGTTCACAACAACCATCGAGAAACTCCCAAGTTGAGGCCCCTGTCATGGGCTACACATTGGCACCATAAGCTCCATCAGAGTCAACAGCAGACATGCTCAGTATTTAAACACGTTCGCAATATTTAGACTCGTGTAGCCAATGAGAGCAGTAGTTCGGCTTTGCAGTTCCCGTTTAGGAAGCATAACTGAAGAACAAACAAACACCTTTAGCCAGGCAGTGGTCGGGCTCACCCTTAGTCCTAACACCTGGGAGTCAGAGACAGGAGGATCTGTGAGTTCAAATTCAGCATGGTCTACAGATGGAGTTCCAGGATGGCAAGAATTACACAGAGAAATCCTGTGTGGAAAAGGAGGAGGGGGGAGGGGGAGAGGAGGGGGAGGGGAGGAAGGAAGGAAGGAAGGAAGGTAATTACTAAGACAGTACGCTAGAGCTTAAAACTCCTTTGCAAATGCCCAACACATGTTAAAGACCATCCAGAAAGGTGACTGGTGTCAAAACTGTGGGGAAACAGAATACTGGAAATGCAAGGCACCTCCATGGGAACTTTAGGGCTTGGTGGCTGCTTCTCTGAAGCTCAGTGTCACAGCAGCAGGTGACACCACACTTCCTTCCACACTGCAGTGCTTAAGCCAAAACAATGAATCTATCCGGGGAGAGGCCAAGCCACCAAGTGAAGCTTACCAAGGACTGGACGGAGGACTCCAAAGAAACCAGACTGGGAGATATACTCCCTGTAGTCTGAGGACACATGGCTGCTCCACACACTTTCATGGGGGCAGGATCCACCTTTGTCACTGAAAAAGATAACAGCAGACAAAAGTGGCTGTGTCTGTCTCAGCCCGAGGCGAGCCAGGTTACAGCTTCACTTAGTTAGGCAGCTGACATTATTGGCTGATCTGTTGTATCAGACTACACATCAAACATACTTCCTAGCGGTCTGTTCCCCAGGTCCCCTTGCTGGGTGAAAGGGTCGACAAGTCACACATAATTGTGATCATGACATTCCTTACAGAACGGACATTTTAGAAAGAACCCCAAACTTCAGAACTGCAACGTGAATGACCCTGACACGTTGACTTGTCCCCCTACACCTGAGAGCAGTCTCGAGCTGTGGATGTTTGTCTCCACTCTCCAACACACACCAGTGGAGTGCTGCCCTGTTTGCAAGTGGCGTCTCAGGAGCCCACTGCGCAAAACCCTCCAGAAAGATATACAATTTACAACCTTCCCTTCCAGAAAGTCAAGGGGGGGTACTTTCTTAGAATTCTGGGGGGGTGGGCGGTTGATATTCTGTTCATTCCCCCACAGACGACGACAATTTATTCTTTCTGTAATAACTCAAAGTAGACCAAGAAAATGACGCAATTCCAACTCCTGCCCGTTCAACAACCTGCAAACCTTTCATTTCCTGCAGTCAGCCTCCCTTCCCCAGACTCCAGAGAGTCCCAGCAGCCCAGGGCTGGGTCCCCAGGGCAGGAGAGGAGGAGATAGAGGGAGGGAGCAGTGGAAAAATGAAATCGCATCTCCCTTGAAGAGAGTAAAGCGATACCCAGGTGGTAAACATAACTTCCAATTACTAGCCTTAAACTGGCGTTAACATGTAAAGTTGTGTGTTCTTACCAGACAAAGAGAATACCCAGTTCCTGCACCTCTTTGTTTCAACACAGGCATGCATCCAGGTTTAGTGGAATGGAGTCCTTTACACAAAACACCCCTGCTTGGTAGGATCAGCATAAAGACGCTCAGCATGTGAAACAAATTGTTTTTCTAGGACTCGCCTCAGTCATTTATTAGAAATGCAAATTCTGGAACCTTACCCCAGATCAACTAATGTGACTGTTTGCAGAAAGATAGAGCAACTCAGCCAGAGCCGCCAGGTGGATTTGGTACATGTGGTGGTTTGAATGAGAATGGCTCCCATAGGTTCGTGTGTTTGGATGCTTCTGGGTGGGTGGAGCTATTTGGGAAGGAGTAGGAGGTAGGGTCTTGTTCAGGGATGTGTCGCTGAGGGTAGGCTTTAAGCTTTCAAAATCCCATGCCAGGGCCAATCACATTCTCTCTCTCTCTCTCTCTCTCTCTCTCTCTCTCTCTCTCTCTCTCTCTCTCTCTCTGCCTTCTGGTTGTCGACTTCTAGGACTTAGCCTCAAAATTCACTTTGGCAGTACTTGGAACCAAACCTACGCCTTCATGCACGTTAGACAATTATCTCACTACTGACCTACATCCCCAACCCAAGACGCTTTGAGCTGAAGTGGTTAGCCAGTCTGCTCAAATCCATGTTAGAGGGTACCCAGACATGAGTTCTTGCTAGAAGACCTGTCTAAGAATTAAGACAAAGAGTGAGATGGGAAACGACTGAATAGTGGAGAGACAGAAAAATACAATCCCACTCCCTACCCCGATCCTGGCCAGAGGAGGAGGTAGATGTTCGAAATAGCCAGAAAATAGAGCAACTGATGCTCTCATGTAGGACCTGGATGTTAAACCACAGCTTAGCAGGCTACGGAGCACAGAAAAGGGAGCTAAAGGTGCTTCTAGAACACACGTTAGCACTGCTTTTGCTCAAAAGCGCCGACTCCTCACTCGGGCCCACAAGGTAACTAAAGACAGAGGGAAGCCTAGATGACTCCTCACTCGGGCCCACAAGGTAACTAAAGACAGAGGGAAGCCTAGAATGTCCGCTTTCATCTTGCCCTTTACCTCAGATTCCCCTATTCACCCCTGCACACAGGCATGTGGTATTATCTTGTCCCCCTTCAAGGGTGAAGGAACAAAGAATCGAGGGCATCTTACCATATCCACGCTGCCAAAGATGCCTACAGGTCTCTCCTCACTGTTCTAAACCCGGATTCCACTTTGGGTTTCAGGATTGTCCGAGTCTCGCAGGGCAAGCCACTTCCAGATGAGGAAGGACTATTCTCCATGCTAGGGAGGCTGTACCATGGAGCCCTGAGTCACTGCTTCCCGTTTCTCTTCCCAATCCATTCATTAAATTTAATTTCTCCGCTTTGTTTTCTTCAATGTTCACCTCCTTATCCGGTGTTTAGGGATGGATGTCGTAGCTTAGCCTTTAGGGGCTGCCTCTGCTTAAAACTCAGGTACCTGGGCTCCATGGATGTTACGGCAAGAACCAAGCTCTGTCCTAGTCAAACAGCTCTCTGGTTACTCAGCGACATCAGAGGGCAAAGGTTGCACCATATCCCCCACCTTGCAGGGAAATAACTGTTTCCTTTGTGAGAAGTGTCTTTCCACTGTGAGATGTTCGGATTTATTGAAGGCAAATAATTAAGAAAAGCAACTGTGTGATCGCTTCCGTGGTTTCAGGCTAAATGAAGCTTTGGGGTTTGTCAAGAACTCTGGCAAGGGAAACATTTAGAAGAGCCGACTTGTGATCCCAAACTAAACTGCACAGTTAGTTAGGGACTTACAGTGTTTTAAGCTAGCAGAACCTTTCCTTCAAATTGTTCAAATTTTCTCCTCTCTCCAAGGTCCAAACTCTCCATTTACCATATATGTTCCCGCCACCCCCCCACACTCCAGAAATGGAGGGCTTCTTTAAATTTTACTTAATGTTTATTTATTTCATATGTTAACTCAATAGACCACTCCCCTCTTGCCTCCCTCCAGCTCCTCCCGTCTCTCATCACTCTTAAAACCATGGCCTCCTTTTCTGTTATTATTCTGGTTTCGTCTATATGCACAACTATGTAAACATAACCTTCTGAGTCCACTTTTGTTGGTGTGTATGATTTCAGGGCGGACCACTTTGTATTGGATAACCCATTAGGAGCCTCACCCCGGGGGAGGGTCATTCTCCCCTTCCCATTAGTTACCTTTAGCTCTTGTCTATGGTGTAACCTGTGACTTTTTCCCTAGTTAGAGTATCTACTGATTTTATCACTGTCGAGGCCTTGTTTATGCAGCAATTTCTAGGACAGACAGCATCCCAGCAGACTTCCTGGTAGGCAGGAGCTTACACTATTTCCTCCTCATCTCCTGTAATGTTTCCCTAAGTCATCGATACAGGAGCTGGGCTGCGAATGGATCCACTGAGGACATTTTCTAACATGTGAGGAATATATTTATTATTTAGTGGCTTCCCCTACGGCAAGTGCATAGGGTCACAAAAGCAGAGATCTCGTTTTCTATATAGAGGAAGCCTGACCACATAGCCCAGAGTACCTGAAGTCAACAAATATCTGTCATAAACCGTGGGGTGGTGTGTGTCTATAATCCCAGCACGTGGGAAATAGAAAGAAGAGAGTCCGAGTTCAACAAGATCCTTAGCTACATAACAAGGCAAACAGTTGTGGAACATCTGAGTACTCGTCGTACATGCGATTTTAATTTGTCTGAATTATTAAAGCTATTTAAGTATTTGCGGGAAATTCTTACTGTTGTGTGAGCAACAGATGTGGCATTAAGGTTTGGATCATACAAACCCTCCAATGGCTCACATGCTGAAGCCTTTGTCCCTAGCTTGTGACGATATTGGAAGGTAAATGGTAGAATGTCTAGAATGTTGGACCTAGAGAAAGGAAGTTAAGGCGCTGGGGTCCTGCTCTTGAAGAAGATACCAGGTCCCCAGCAGCTTCCTCTCTCCTTGTTTCTTGGCTCCCATGAAGTCAGTGGGACCCCAATAATCACCCCCAGCCTGACATACTGCCTTACCATGATTCCAAAAGCCGTGGAACCACGCCACCATGTCTGGAAATTTCTGAAAGTCAAAGCTAAAATAATTCGTTCTTCTTTTTAAGCTCTTTATCCCAGGTACTTTGTTTCAGCAAAGGAAAACATAATTAACTAATGACAAAAGCATCTTATGAGTTTACAAATCTGCTAGAATTATACCTGGGGGGTATATTTATGCATAATTAAATGTTTAAGAAAATTAGGGGTGGTTTTTTTTTTTCTTTCTTTTTCAGATTTTCTAACTTTAGTAAATCAGTTGATTTTGATCATGAGTGTGTGTGTGTGTGTGTGTGTGTGTGTGTGTGAGAGAGAGAGAGAGAGAGAGAGAGAGAGAGAGAGAGAGAGCACTTTGTAGTCCAGGCTGGATTTAAACTCATAATCTTCCTGCCTTCACTTCCAGAGGCTTACAAAAAAATATACCATCATGCCTAGCCTCAAATACTATTTTTTAAACCAAAAAAATAGTCTGTGAATGGTAGCCATGGTATAAAAAATTCATCATAGGGATATATAAGCAAACACATACACACACACACACACACACACACACACACACACACACACACACACACACCTACGTACCTCATACTGTCAGATATAACAAAATGCCTAAAGTGAAATACCCTGGCTGTGGATAAAATTAAACAAAGCAAATTGTGTAAAGCATAACTCAGATTATTGATGTCCCTATTTTGTTTGAGTTCTGCAGCATATACTGTTACTCTAATAACTTGGATTGTCAAGGAAGCATCATTCCTGGCTACAGACTTCTCTGTCTGTGAGGACATAGTCATGCTTAGCTCCACAAGCAGACACGTCGACTCACGCGACTGTTCAGTAACTGGAAAGTGGAGAGGAAACTTTGTTTCCATCATCAGAGCCTCTGATTAAACTGGCAAAAAGGCACATTGACAGAAGGAAAGACTTGTGATATTTATTGGTCTTCGTAGTTGTGTGAGCACAGTTGCCTCATAAAAAAAACAAACAAACTGTGAAACCTAAGAAATGTTTGCAACTTGGCGGTGTGATATATCATTTTAACAAAGGATGATGAATTGTAGAGAAGTGACCACACAAAGGAAAGGGCATTTGGGAGCCTAGGGTTGATAAATTGTGGAAGATGATTAGGGGAATATGGAGGAAAAGAACAGACGATAAGGGTTATATCCGTGAGGTCTATTTAAGTGCAGTCATTTGTGGGCTCCCTGTCTCCGGTGATAAGAGCTGTCCTACTCTTCCTGGTACAAGGAGAGCACCATTCTCATGGGAAATTTATGCCCTGCTCTTAGATAGATGGGGGAAGGCAAAGAGCTCTTTCTGGGTCTGCTATTACTCAGTTGCCTCTAGCTCAAAATAATCAATGTGCCAAAGGGCGTATTTTAAGGTGGCATATTTTGAACCTTTTCGGAATGGAGCCTCAAAGACCATTCCCATGGGCTCTGAAGTATTTCAAATAACCCACAAAGGTCCAGAACCCCATTATAGGACTTGCACTTAACAAGCCGCTGTTTTCTGCAACAGATCTCTGTTTCCGTCGTTGGCTGTGTTACTTGGAAAGGCGGTTGGCCATGAGCCCATCTGAGAGCCTCATAGATACAGATCCAAAAGTGTGTGCTGGACATCCAAGTTATAAGGGTCTCTCCCAATTCATACTGGGGCCTCCCCTTGCATCTTGCCTTAACCATTGAGGCCACTTTGCTCAACCCATAGGGAGTAGCAGTGTTGGGACGTATGCCCTTATGTGGGGACCTGTGTCTCTGTGGGTATAGGCTTAAAGACCCTCTTGCTAGCCACATGGGAGCCAGTCTTCTGTCTGCCTTTGGATCAAGATGCAGAAATTTTGGCACCTCAACCCATGCCTGTCTGGATGCTGCCAAGCTCCCATCTTGAAGATAATGGACTGAACCTCTGAACCTGTAAGCCAGCCCCAATTAAATGTTGTCTTTTATAGGAGTTGCTTTGGTCATGGTGTCTCTTACAGCAATGGAAACCCCAAGTAAAACAGGTTCTCAACCTATGGGTCATGACCTCTTGGGAGTGTGGGGGAGGTCTAAAGACCCTTTCATAGGGATCTCATGTCAGATATCCTGCATCTCGACTATTTGCATTGTGATTCATAAGAGTAGCAATATTACAGTTAGGAATTAGCAATGAAAATAATTTTATGGTGCGGGGGGGTAGCCACACAAGGAACTGTACTAAAGGGTCACAGTGTTAGGAAGGTTGAGAGCCACTGTGCTAATCATAGGTAAGTAACGGAAAATGGAGGCAGCTGCAGAAGCATCGATACTGTCACCATGAGGACATAGCAGTGATGGAGGGAGAAGGGACACGTCTGGCTTTGGAGAGTAGAGAAAGCGTTTGTGAAAATGTTGGTGGGTTTGTGCTGATTGGCCTGCAAGATGAGCAGCCACTGAGACAGCTCTGTCCACCCTGCACCAGAGGCAGATGATCACAGCTATAAATACCCTCCCATCGGAGTCAGAAAGGAGAGCTCCAGGGACTTGAACTGTTATGGAGTTCTTCAAACTGCAGGAAACTGGAAGGCCTTAGAAGCTACCTTAGAATCAACATCTCTAACCTTCCCTGATCTCCCAGAAGGAACATCTTCCCAGAGAGATGCAAGTGTTTCCATCTCTGTCCCAGAAATCTCATCGATTAACCAAGAAACAGTAGTGCTGGCCACCGGCCATATGATTCAGTGGGTAAAAGCCTTTACCACCAAACCAGGGACTTGAGTTCCATCTCCAAGACCCACATGGTGGAAGCAGACAGCCAGCTCTTGAAGGTTGTCCTCTGACCTCTACATGCTCTCTGTGGTTTATGCACAAACTTTCAACTCACGGGCACACCAGAAACATAGAAAAAATAAATAAGTGAATGAATGTATTTTTTTTAAAGCTTAAGAAAATTTCAGACTAAAGAAGGGAAGGGACTAAAAATCCTCACCAGAGAGATACTTTTGATAAATTCTCCTAAGGAAGCCTCTGTTGTAGTTGATATTGATGGCCAACTTGACAAGGTCAAGAGCCACCCAGGACACAGCCCTCTAGAGCGAACGCCTCTGAGAAATGGGCTCATGGACATGGGAAGACCCATATTACTGCAGGCAGCCCCACTCCATGGGCTGAGGCCCTGACTGAACGAAAAAGAGATAGGTAGCTGACAGAGCTTACCTTCCATTGCTTTTTTGCAGCCTGGCTGTGAATGGAAGTGGAGACTTATGCTGCCGTCAAGCTTCCCCATCATGATGGACTTCCACTATGAGCCAAAATAAGTTTTGCCTTCCTTAACCTGCATTTGGGTCAAGGCTAGGCCAAGTTCCATTCTTTACCCACAGTTCTCAGGAGGAACAGGGACATTCTTGACAATCTGAAGAGTGTACTGACATAGTCACCTGACCCTCTGGTCCCAGAAAGAGTCCGAATGCATGCCATATGCTTGCTAGCCAATAGACTCAAAGGTCAATATGCTTACCCAATACGTTTAATCTGTAACCTTGCTGATGTAACCTGGACCCCTAAAAAGTATGAAAACTGCTTGTTATAGCCATTTGGGGTCGCCTTCCAGTCACTTGCCACAAGGGGCTGATTGAAGGTCAACCCCAACGTGCCAGAAAATAAACCTCTTACATTTGCATCGAACTCCGTTCTTGTGTCTCACTTGGGGGGTCTCCCGGTCGTTAAGACTCACTTTGAGTCTTACACAACAAGACAAGCAGCTAATATAGACTCCAAGAGATTACCTTGGAAATGGCCACCATCTTCCCGTGATGTATTGCTATCTTCCATGGAACCCAGAGGAACACTGTGCCAGTCCTTTGCTGACCTTCATGTTCACTCTCCTCAAGGTCGTATTCTATTCTTCTAGGTTGCCTTTACCCCACTCCCTCACCTCCATGGGGCGTCTGACCCTTTCCTGTGCACAAAGCTTATAAAGTAAGTGTATATGCTTTTTCTCCTGCATTTCTGTCTCTTGTTCATTGCTTATTCATTTCAAATACTTCATGGAACAGATGCTTAGCTTCCTCTCACCCCTATCCTACTTACATGATGTCTTAGTTAGGGTTTTACTGCTGTGAACAGACACCAAGACCAAGGCACCTCTTAAAAGAACATTTAATTGGGGCTGGCTTACAGGTTCAAACTTTCAGTTCATTATCATCAAGGTGGGAACATGGCAGGCATGGCACAGCAGGAGCTGAGAGGTCTGCATCTTCATCTGAAGACCACTAGGAGAAGACTGGCTTCCAGGCAGCTAGGACAAGGGTCTTAAAGCCCACACCAACAGTGACTCAGCTACTCCAACAAGGACACACCTCTTTATAGGGTTACTCCCTGGATCAAGCATATACAAACCATCACACATGAAATTCTCAATGGATTCAGATCTAAAATAAGGGATGACAAAATGAACATGGTGGCTGTAGCTGGTACCCAAG
This sequence comes from Rattus norvegicus, assembly GCF_021556685.1. Lineage (NCBI taxonomy): Eukaryota > Metazoa > Chordata > Mammalia > Rodentia > Muridae > Rattus > Rattus norvegicus. The sequence goes on along the minus strand of NC_141550.1, from coordinate 20,089,283 downwards.
CACCAGGAGGCTGAAGTTGAAGCTGGACAGGAGCTCAACCCTAACTGTGGCAACAGCAGAATAGTAATAATGGGGATGATGATGATGATGATGATGATGATGATGATGATGTCCTCGTCGATGATGACGATGACGATGATGAAGTAGTGAGCCTTTTTTTCCCCAAGATTTATTTATTTTAGGTATATGAGTACATTGTCACTGTCTTCAGACACACCAGAAGAGGGCATCAGATCCCATTACTGATGGTTGTGAGCCACCATGTGGTTGCTGGGAATTGAACTCAGAACCTCTAGAAGAATAGTCAGTGCTCTTAAACACCAAGCCATCTCTCTAGCATCCTAACTAGGCTTTTTGCTCGAAACAAAATGCAAAAAGGAAGAGAGGAAGAATGAATGACTGTGGGAAGTCCAGGCAACCTCCAAACACATAAGCTATTTTGTTGCTCTTGGCTGCCTCTCAGAAGTTGAAGTTAATTCCCTATTGTTGAAGACACGCTGTACATTTAGGACACAGGATCTATATGATTCAAGTTAGATCAAACCTGAAAGCCTCCTTCTTGCAATCTAGCTTTTACAATACCAAAAATTATTTTGCAAGCTACAAGGAGGCATATAATAGTCCTATTCACCTACGAACCACAACACTAACCATCCATGGCCAAGATATCCCTAAAGGTACAACTGTGGTACTCACATCACGATGGTAACCAACAACTAAGTGACTTAAGGCCCAATCAACAGGAGGAAAACCATGCCTGCTACTGAAAACCTAGCCAACTCCTCAGGGATAGTGAGGTTGTTGATCTTAGAAGAAAATCTGTTCTTGCCACTTTGCCAGACTGGCATACATTCCTAACTACATTCGAGATCTCATCCTTTTACCACAGATAAGTAAAGCCACCAACACTCACCAAAAAAAAGCTTCTCTTTACAGCAAATGGAGACCTCCACAGAGAACCACAAGTGAGCAGAGTGCGGAGATCAATGGACGGCGGGGACCCCAGCCCTAGTGGTTACATCTGCAGATCTGTGGCTTGGGGAGCATCACCTGGTGGAGATGATTGAAAGAATGTCAGAGCGAGAACAGCAGAAGTCTGCCACGAGCCTGTCTGTCCTGTAGGACATTTGTAATGGCTAACTACACAAGACCCGAGCAATGACGATTATCAGTGGACATGCTAACTAGGAAGGGGGAAAAAAATCACACAGGCAACCATGACTGCGGAGTGACAGAGAGTTAGCCCCGCCCATTGATGAGCCCCCAATTCGTTATCCAATCCAAAGTGCTCAGCCCCGAAACCAGATACACACAAACAACAAAAATGGACTCAGCGGATTATATCTATTTACATATTTGTGTTTCTATACATGTAACAATGTATAATCAAGATAAAGAGGTTATTGGTTTGAGAACGGGATGGGGAACAGGAAAGGAAAGAGAAGAAGAAAGTGGTATAATTATAATTTTATTTTTTAAAAAATGAAAAAATGAGTGAGCAAATATAATTTGTTTCTGGATAACTTTTTTTTTTTTCCTGTACCTCTCTACTTATCTGCATTTGCCGTTTCTGTGTAGTTTTTTTTAGTTTGTTCTGATTTTGTTTTTCAGGATCCTGCTGTGCCGCTCAGACTAACCTCTAAATCAGTCCCCCTTCCTCAGCCTCTGCCACCCCTGAGAGTACAGGGGTGGGACTGATTTAGAGGTTAGTGCACTGGTATGCTTGGGGATTCCTTTTTACTCACTTTTTGAATATTATCAGCCGGGTTCCATGAATGGATCATTTCAGACCTCAGGCAGATAAAGTCGAATGGATTCTCCTTTCCAAATCAGAAGAGGAAAGCCCACTCTAGCCAGCTACACTAGCTGAATTAGTGAGCTCTGGGTTCGAGGAAGAGACCTGCCTCAGTTTCTAAGGTTCAGAAAGAAGACACAGACCATCTACTTCCGGCCTCTACAAGCATTTGCTACACAGGCAACGAGAGCACACACAGGCATGCCTCACACAAATGACTGGGCCAACTTTGGGACCCAGAGGGATTCACAGTAACCTAAGGAAGAATCCCTGTCTAAAGGAAAATACAGCAGAGTAACCGGAACATGGTAGAAGACTATAATCCTTAGCTAATCTTGTTTAGGAGGTAGAGGCCAGAGGATCAGGAGTTCAAGGCCAGCCCATGCTGCCTCAGATAAACCAAGCAACACACAAACAGAAGGAGGGGAAAAAAGGAACAGTAGATAAGCACCTTGGAAATGCAAGATGCTATTTAAATGCAAAATAAACTGCAGATTAACAAGTTCACTTTGGCTTCAGGGAGAAGGGACTGTCTGCTGCTGCTGCAGGAGTCATTAAAAGTCACAAGCTATAAAACAGGCAGTGAAGTGGGCTTTGTTTAGCTTTGCCCTGAAGAATCATATAACCTTGCCTGAAATCACTGGTTTACCCCAGCTCAGAACTAATCGGCTGAAACCTGGGCCTCCACAGCCAGAAAGCCCTTCCTTAGAGCGCCTGTCTCTTGCATTTGTCTACTCTCTCTATCAGGGCTGCCCTAACCATTCCTTCCTCTGGCGCTACTGTAAGTCCCAAGGTTCACGCCAACTGAACAGTGAGTGACAGAGGTAACATGGCACCCATTAATCCAAAACCTTGTCAATTAATTTGCCCAAGTTCCAACTTTCTCGCTGAAGTTTCCATACCTGGGTGAGCTGAAACAAACTGACAGACAGACAGCTGAACATCACCTAGAATGCTGTTCTACACGTGCGAATGAAGCCACCCAAAAGACAAAACCCACAGAGGGAGCAGGTGATTGAAGACGCAATTCCCTCTCTACAGGAGAGGGTAAGTCCGGGTTGCAAGGCAGTATTGAAGAACTAATTTTAGAGGGAGAGAAGCCCAGAAAATGGGCCAGGACCTGGGGCTGAGCCCTCCCAGCTCTAGGTAGTGTTTGGAATGGGTTTGATCTTCCGTGTCAACAAGGATCTATGAAGCAGAACAAAGGTCACTGTGCTCCATCTTGGTTCGGCTAGATCTTTTGAGGGGATGAAGGAACTTCTGTCCTTAGAGCATGAGGGAACGAACTTCCGGACCCTGCGGCTCTCCAGGCTCTCTTAGCTAGAAGCTTAATGGACTGTAACTGGGGAGTCATTTCCTGAGTTTCAACACCAGTGTCAAACAGGAAGTCAAAAGCAGAGGAGGACACTGAAGGAAGTCTGGCCCTCCTCAACTGCTTTTCTGTGACAGTGACAACCTTTGCCTCTCCCTCCTCCCTCAGTCAATCATCCTCTCAGGCCACCCCACCACACCAAGACAGCCTGGGTTGGGTTATTAGAGTACTTGGTGCCAATGATAGACAAAAAGAAAGAGAGAAAAAAACATGTCAACCTCCTTTCTTCCCATAGTTCCTTCTAGGAGTTTTCATTCACTTGAAAGTTTCCTGGCGAGACCAGAGAAGGAGAGAAAGTGAAGAATAAATACATATTCGCCCTGGAGCTTAATCTTTGAGTTTTAATCCTACATTAAGGGGTCAGGGTGAGGAATACTATCCCTGTATGCTAAATAATAAAGATCCACATATTGGCATGATCCTGTTCAGATATTTTATATGGGGAAGAGGGAATGTTTGTGTTTTTTCTACAGGATGCTACAGGAATATGCCAGCTGCCCGAGTGGCTGGTGAGACTTGCTGATCCTGGGAGCATGAAGATTCAGCTCTCGTGGTTCGTGTCCCTGGAGTCATTCCTGTGCCCTTAGAGGAAGACGGAGGATTCCCCCTCATCTTTTGTCATCACAGAAATTCTGGCGTTGCTGCAGTCATTGTGTCCCGTCCCATGGGGCCTACGCTCCGACCCTCTGTGCACTGCTGCTTGCTGGAGAAAACTGGACTCCAGCTGTTACTCCTGTCCCCCTCATTCCCCTGGTGACTCTTGCTGCCTTGACTGGTGTTGTCATCTTGCAGTCTGTAGCTTCACAAGGAATGCCATCTTCGTGAAGCTGCTGTGGACTGGGGAACTCTGCCCTGGTTGTGCAGATCTCAGACATGGTTCCATTGCCTGCTGGTTGTTCCAGAGAAGCCACTGCATGACTCTGCTGAGCCCGGCTGATGCATGTGGAACCGACACACCTGGGCCACACCTGGGTGGTGGTCAATTTACTTCTGCCTTTTGCTTCCTCAGCCTTTATCCTTGAGATTTAGGCTGGTCTTCTCGGATTTCTCCCTAATTAATTCAGGTCTCGTAGTCTGGTCTTTTGTTACCGAAGTCACAAGCCAGGTAGTCAGGAGCCAGGGTTTCCCACTGTGCTTCCCAGTTATTTTCTACCTGGAGAACTTGGGTATATAAGTGGTGAATAAAGCTACAGGAGTCTCTCTTTCCTCATTCTCTTCTTCTGCTCTTCCTCTCTTCTGCTCTTTCTCTCTCTCTCTCTCTCTCTCTCTCTCTCTCTCTCTCTCTCTTCCTCTCTTCCTCTCTTCCTCTCCTGGCTTGACACGATAACCTGTGTGTGTGTGTGTGTGTGTGTGTGTGTGTGTGTGTGTGTGTGTTTCTTTCATCCCGCAGGCTTTCGCCCGATTCTCGGTACCGTGTCGGTGCTGGCGCAGACAGAATACTCCTAAAGTTCTGCTAAACAGACATGTTAGTGGTTACAGATGGGTCTTTTAGTTGGGCAGCTACAAGTATAACCCCAGTGACAAAACTCAGAAAGGATCTGAAGTGTCCTTCAGGCTGTGTCATGGGGCCTTCTGAGGGTTTCTTATTTCTAGAATCAGAAGCTTAGACAGCATTGACATTTGAAGATTACATCTTTGATCAGGACTAACTTGATGTGCCTTTAGGAAGGGCCTTCCTCAGTGAGCTGATGAGAGGTACCCCATTTCCACCCTGAGGACTCATGGGGTCAGAGAATCTGCCCCCAAGAATTCTGCTCCCACAAGAATCTGAAATTGTGTTAAGACAGCAATGTAGGACCAAAAGATGACTCAGTGCAGCTATGACTGGTGATCTGAGTTTCAATGTCCAGAAAGAAGAAAGAACCAACTCCCACGAGACGTCCTCTAACCTGCACACATACACCATGCATGGGCATGTAGGTACATGGGCTCACGCACCCACGTGTGCACACTTGTGTGTGTGTATGTGTGTATGTGTGTGTGTGGGTGTGGGTGTGTACACAGAGACACACTAAATAAGTAAATAAAAAATAAAAATTAACAACAAAGTCAGGTATTTTTAAAAGAAAAAGAGCTCGCTGTGGAGGTACACACTAGTAATCCTCGGGCTCTGGAGCCAAGAGGCTCTGGAGTTCAAAACCATCTTCAGTGGGTGACATGGAATCCTGTCTCAAAATCAAGAGAGCAGGAGGAGGTTAAGGAGATGTCTCTGTCAGTAAAAAGACTTTCTGTCCAAGCATGAGGACCAGAGTTAGCATCCTCAACAGCCACATAAATTCTGGGTGGGTGTAACAGCCTGCTCATCATCTCAGCACCCAGAAGACAGAAGCTGGGGATCTCCAGGGCCAGTCGGCTAAGAACGCTTAGCTGAATTGATGAGCTGTGTTGAGGTGAGAAAGCCTGCCTGTGTCCATAAGGTGAAGGAAAGGTGTCACAGCATCAGTATCTGGCCTCCACATGCAAACACGCCCACACTCAGGCACTTGGAAGATGTACACAGGCTTACCACACACACAGACAGACAAAGCAGAGGTGCTTTCTCTGGGAGATGCTTGGAGAGTGCAGCCATGTGTTGACTACCTGGGAAGGGGATAAAAGGATTGGGTGACCGGAGAACAGCTGGGGAGCTGAGGGCAGATGGCAGAGGGGTTCACGGCCCCCGAGGGAGAGCAGTGACAACCTGGAAAGGAGGACAGACAGCAATGAAAGATGGATGCGGGGTGAAAGAGGGGGAGAAGAGTCAGCTGAGTCCCTCGTGGCAGAATGAGAATGCAGCACCTGTTGATAGTAACGGAAGAAACAGAGGCTGCAGCCGCCTTAGACCCCACAGTAGCCGTAGGAGGCCCTTCTGTCCTCATCTACCCAGTTAATCATAGATGGAGAAGCAGCTTCTTACCCTGTCCTGGGTGCTTTCCCTATTCCTGCCAATGGACTTCAGACAACCTCAATGAAAATATAGTCCTATGTCCATTTTACAAGCAAGTAAGCTGACATTTGGAGAAGTCAGTCAAGAAGCACCCACACAAGGAGGAAAACAACGTGAAGGGAGGGCAGGAGGGGGAGGGATGGAATGACAGCCTCAGTGTAGGCAGAAAGGGACAAGAATATCTAGACACAAAGGTACAAAGGCAAATGCTTGTGGGAGACAGCTCGCACACCTCAGCTGAGGAGGCCCTGGACTCTAATCCTCAACAGATGCCAGTTCTTGGCCACAGGGAACTGGCAGGAAATTAGCTCACCTTGAAATGAAGTTTAATTGTTCTACAGAACCATTAGGGTGTATCCCAGCCAAGAGAAAGAAGGATTTTACAATCAGGAGACAGACAAAGGTAGTGATGACTCTGGATCAACCAGGAAGGTCAAGGAGGAATGGGGCAAAAAGGGAAATAATATGGGGAGGGGGCTAAACTTGAACAAATGTCAGTCCTTTGTTCCGGGTTGACAACGAGGAGACCTGAGGACCCAGACCTCCATGAGCCCACAGCCTACCAATGATGTTACACTCCTATGAGTAGATGTTCCAGGAATCTCGAACTGCAAGGCAGGTACACATTCCTCAAGACAAAATGAAGCTCAGGGAAGGCTGGAGAATCTGAGGGCCACGTCCACAGTGACTCACACAGCTGCTGGTGGCCTCCGTGTCTCTGTACATATATTTTTAAAGACAGCAAAGAAGGGGAGTGCCATGCATTTGTAATGGATATACACTGTGGTGAAACCTCAGGTCATAACAAGGGAAAAGGGGCAGGGCAGGGAGAAGGAGTAGTGACCAAGCCAGCTTTCAAAAGAAAAAGACAATTAGACAACATCACAACATGACTACAGCCATTGCTGAGGCTAAAAAGGGTTTTTCCCCCCAGTCTGCTTTTATAGCATTCTAAGTACATGTAAAGAATAAGGTCAGTTCTAAGTCAAGGAACAAACAGGCAATAAACAAAAAATAGTCAAGGAACAAACAAGGCAATGTACAAGTCCTGTGATCACTGTTTCTAGGGGCTTATCAGGATGTCTGAGATAAAAGGAAAGCCACACATTCCTCAGCTGAGTTTACCTTGAGCTCAAATGTAAATATTCTTTTTTTTTTTTTTTAGTTCTTTTTTTCGGAGCTGGGGACCGAACCCAGGGCCTTACGCTTCCTAGGTAAGCGCTCTACCACTGAGCTAAATCCCCAGCCCCGAATGTAAATATTCTTATCTGAGCCTACTTCCTGAGTCCTAGCCCAAAGTCAAATTCCTGCCTGAGCCTACTTCCCTGTCCCAGCCCAATGTCAAATTCCTACCAAATTCCTACAAGGTGGCCCCAAAAGCTCTCCACAGAGAGGGAGGAGGAAAAGATTTGGGGAGTGGGAAAAGGAGGAGGAAGAAGAAAGAGGATGAGGGAGAAAGAAATTAGAGGAGCAGGAGAATCCTAACTGTCCTGGCTCAAAGTCCTTACCGATCATCTATGGAGAAAATAAGAAGATGGGAGCCAAGTGTAAAACAGCAGACTACTGGGCCACCCTTAAGGAGTGGGGGAGAGTTTTCTGAACTAGGTGCCTTCCCAGCAAACTAAAGAACACTGAGGAGTGTTTAATAGAGTAGAACACTGTTTTCCAGACAGAACTGTGGCTTCTTAATGAGTCATGAAACGAACCCAATGAGTCCTGACCAGCATTTGTACTTAAAATGGACTAGAATGGGAAGTATCAGAGTGGACCATGCATGAGGTAACAAGTGTGTCTGTGTGATTCCCGTTTGCAGCTGCCTACTTCTGTCAGGGAAATACCATGTTAGGGAGGAAAATACATTATATCATAATTTTTCTTATTTACTTTCTGTGTGTAGACTCAAAAGTGGATTTGAGGGGCTGGAGAGATGGCTTAGCAGTTAAGATTATATATTGCTCTTACAGAAGACCTTAGTTTGGTCCCTAGTGCTCGCATCAGGAGATTACAACTCCTTGTGGCTCCAGCTTCAGGGTATCCAATACCCTCTTCTAGTGTCTATTGTCATGTAAACACACAGAGATCCACAGACTACACATACACACACAAATAAAAATAAATCTTGTTTTAAAAGTTTGGGGAAGAAAACGCAAGACTGTAGTATAAAATGAAGGAAGAAAACAGAAAGCAATAAAATTGCAAAAAACGTATCAGTCAGGACTGGCTGGGTTATGATACTGTAACAAGTGAGCCACAAGTTTCAGTTGCCTACAGTGAGGGTTGACTTCTACAGAATGTTACATATTAATGGGAAATCAGAGTTCCACTAGTTTTATATTCACTCCGGAAGCTAGCGTATGATAAGAATTATCTCCGTATGGAATATTAATGGTCACATAAGAATGAAAAAGTGAACCATTTGTGACTCTTAAATGTCCTCCTGGACATGTCACTTGCTCAAAACCCAACCAGTCATGGCAAACAAAGGCCCTACATTTGATAGCAGTGAGAGAGGGGAAGGAGATGCCCTCCCACACTCTAGGAAGAGAGTGACTGTTAAGGACAATTATATGGCCTGGTGGGGTAGAGCATGCCTGTCATCCCAGCAGGAGGATCATGAGTTCCCAGCCAGCCTGGACTGCACAGTGAAACACTGCCTCAAAAACTGAAAATAAGCACAAGCTTCTGTAGCGGGTCTTTTGCTACTTTATGGGTTTTCTTTTGTTCTCTCTTCTCCACCCCTTTCCTTCCACCCTTTCCATCCCTTAACACTAGTTAGGAGAGGGAAAAGAATAGAAGGGAAAGGGGGCTACGTTATAGTTGGACTAATACCTGCTGATTAGAGGCTTCAAGTTCCTTGAGGCAAGTTTGATCTTCACTATCAAGATATTTAATTTCTTCTTCCTGTTGTTTCTTCTTTGCCCTCATGACTATTTAACAAACCATGACCAACAGTAACCAACCAACCAAGAGCCTACAATATATCTAGCTCTCTGAGCCCTAGCATTTATATACCCTTTGAAAAAGTCCCCAGAATTCCAAATGTCACACAATCACTGAAACTATCTGCAGCTGGCAAAATCACACCCCTGCTAGAGCACGAGGAAAATCATAGTCAGCTGCTGCGGACAGTCTGAGGCAGCCTCATAACCCACTCCTGGGATTAAAATGAAACATATTCTTATAGTATTTCTGTGTTTTTTAAAGAAACCAAAATGCCAAAATAGTCACTACAATCTCCCCCCAGGGTTTAGAGGAGAAAGACCTAAGCTGAGCTACATTTTACACTGTAGTAGAAAGCTTAGAGCCTATCCTGAGCATCATGGTGAGCTATTGAAAAGTTACAAGATGTCCACTCAGTAAGGTCCCTCAGCCTGTAGTGTGTTACATGGATGGAGGAGAACTAAGATTGCAGACAGAGAACTTGCAGTATTAATCAGCTTGACCAGACCTGAAGGACCCTAGTTCTTTACTAAAGTATAAGAGCTATTAAGAGGCTTGGCATGGTAGAAAGTAGATAGGTTATGGGGACCCTAGAGGCTTTCACCAGTTTTATACCTACTGCCTCAGGTCAAGATTAGGCCAAGTACCAGCTTCCCACCTCGGGTCAAGGCTAGGCCAAGTTCCATTCTCCACCCACAATTCTCAGGAGGAGCAGGGACAGGACATTCTTGAAAATTCACAGAATGTACTGACTGATGGTCACCTGACCCTCTGGTCCCAGATAGAGTTTGAATGCATGTCATATGCTTGCCAGCCAATAGATTCAAAGGTCAATATGCTTAGCCAAGAAGTTTAAACTGTAACTTTGCTGATATAACCTGCACCCCTTAAAAGTATAAAAACTGCTCATTATAGCCATTCAAGGTCACCTTCTAGTCACTTGCTATGAGCGGCTAATTGAAGGTTGACCCCGACGCACCAGAAAATAAACCTCTCGTGTTTGTATCAAACTCCGTTCTCATGTTTCACTTGGGGGGTCTCCCAGTAGTTAAGACTCACTTCGAGCCTTACAACCAAACATAAGGCAGGCTTGGTAGGGGTGAGCTGGGTGGTAGAATGCTCTGGGTTTGATTCCCAAGAATGCCAAACAAACAGGCAGAAGGTCAGTTCTTTTCCCCCATGCCAGGATAAACCTCCGAGCTACATGTTACAATGTAAAGAGCAAGAAACATACATCAAATCAAATTAGGGATGTCGTTCTGTTGGTAGAGCGTTCTACCAAACGTGCACAAAGCTCTGGGTCTGGGTTTGTTCCCCAGCACCACATAAATCCAGGTGTAGCTGTACACACCCATAATATCAGCACTTACAAGAGGAAGGCACAAAGATTAGATCAAAGCCACCCCTCTGCTGCATACAAAGTTCAAGGCCAGCCGGGGCTACATGATACCTGGTCTTGAGAAAAGAAAAAAGGTTTATATCAACTCATGCTTTAAGAGGTATCACTCCACAGTCACGTGGTTCCTTTGCTGTTATTTCTGGTGGCACCCATACCTCATGAAAGGGAGATCATCAGGAAGGGATTAGGGATCCAATGTGGCCTCCAACAGTATGCCCTGGTCACCTAGTTTCCTCCTCCCACTAGGCCTCACTTTCTAAAGAATCCACCACTTTCCAACAGCCATTAGCATTAGGGCCTTTGTGGGACAACAGTGACCTGCCCACTTCCCCAACAAGGGAAGGGACATGGGGTGGTCAGCCTACCACACATCAGAGGGATCCTACTACAAAAGATCTTAACTCTGCCATCCCATTCTTCCTGTTCCCTCCTGGTAGTTACCCTGTCGACCTGCTGTGCGGTGTGCTGGTCTCACTTCAGACCCCAGGGAATATGTATTCATACAAGAGAGGCATCTTAACACAAATATGGTTCCCATTCTTAGAGACAGAAAGTGGGGGGGGGGGATGCCTAACCATGCATAAAAAAGAGCATGTTTTCTTATTTGATTTGAACATTCAGATTTCATCTGTACGGAGCATATGTTCCATTATCCAGGAGGCTGGTTCTATTCAAAATGGCGCTCCAGAATGCTCTGAGTGACTCTGAAAGGCGTTCCAGAGTAACGTTCCTGAGCACAGTATGTAAGAGGAGCAATAGATGCCCATACACAACTACACGTAGAAGTGTGACGGGCCACAAACACAGAAGCAGAGGCACCAACCCAGTTCCCAGGGCCCGGGTTTCTGAACCAGAATTCTACTCTGGCTTCATCATTTGCAAGTAAGGAAGAGATTTTTTTTTTTTTTCAAAAAAAGTAATCACATACATGTACATGCACACACACCCACTCACACACAGGAAGCCCGTGGTGAGGTACAACTCTATAGCCAGAATGGATTCTTCCAACTGTCCCAAATACCAAATACTTTTCCCCAAGGAAAAGTTTCTCCACCTTCCCAGGTCTTTGCCCTGGAGAACCTGACAGTTTTGCAGACTGCTCTCCCTACCCAAAACAACTTTCTAGGAGTGTAGGAGTGGAAGCCATATTTTTGTCAAAGCCCCTCTGCGATGTAGTGGGTGTTTTGCATTCCTTCCTCTTTTAGCTAAGGGCTTCATGAAGACTGATAGGAACAACCATCCCTTGGAAAACATCCATCTACCCAGAAACTCTGCCCAGAGAAGGACCCCTCGAGGAACAGAAAGCTGTGCAGAAGGTAGATAGAACGAACCCGACTGACCATTATTTTTTTTAGATAAATGAGGTCCAGTTTGCCTCTGCTATAATCCAGGCATCACATTTGTATGAGAACATAAATACCACACGGCTGTACGTAAAACAATATGTGCGTTCCCAAATAATAGTGATACCACTTGGCAGTAAGGACTATGTTTTGGCCAAATAAAAGCTGACCTAAATTTGGCTCCGTGGGCTGGGATTTGTGGCGATTGCTTCTTGAGAATAATGGGATAGAGGTAGGGGGATTTCAAGAATGGAAGGAAACGGATGAGAACAGGATGAGGTGGAAAGATACGTGCCTGTCACTGTAGCTGAAGGCTTAGTTTCTGCAGAGGGGGAAGAACATTTCATTTTAAATGTCTAGTGTGTCCCTCCCAAATAAAAATCCTCTTTTTTTTTATATCAGGCATCCATATTGCAAAGCCTTCACTCGTGTCAGCATCAGACACCCAGAGAAGAGGCTTCTCAAATATAATGAGGAATGCATAAAACCCGTGTGGACGCCCCAGTCTCCAACGATTTGTATGCATTCCTCCAGGCCTTCTTTCCTTCGTATGTATGATCATCTGACAAGGATGTATTGTGGGCTTAATGTGTAACAGGCTTTCGGGTAGGATGGGAGACAGCTCCCGCCCTGAGTGAGCCCATAGCCCAGGAAATAGGCCGCCTCCATCCAGTGTGAGAAGAGTCAGGACAGGAAAGATTTTAGCACGAGGTACACAGTACCATTCCTGACACAGGGCTGGGTTCGTGAGAGGATGCTACAGGAATCAGAGAGAGTAAAGTTCTTAAGGTCGGGGGTCTAAGAAAGGAGGCCTAACCGGAAGAGGTCAAGAAAGATCAAAGCTTTGAGTGCAGGGCACGAACAATAGCAGGTGGTACTCAGTTGCAACACTGGAATGACAGACAGACTGTTCCCAGATGCTCTGCTCGGCACAGGCATTCGTTAGGATGTGGGTACTGCTGATGTAACAAAAACCCTGAACCAGGAATGTTGTAAGCAGCGAGTTGACTCTGTCTTCCCTCACTACCCAGGCTTGAGCAATCGAAAGCTGCACCGAGGGTGTGGGGACCTGCCCAAGGCTGCTGCAGACTTCTATTGCTCTGTGTCTCCAGGACATGACACTCAGCCATACAGTCCAAAGGGAAGCCCCCTCCACATCCAGAGGGACGGGGAACCCAAAGCGAAAGGATTGACTTTTCCTTTCACTGTTTTTGTTTGTTTGTTTGTTTGTTTGTTTGTTTGTTTGTTTTAAATTATTTCCTTACTTATCTTTGTTTTATGTGCATTGGTGTTTTGCCTACATGTATGTCTGTGCGAAGGTGTCAGATTCCCTGGAACTGGAGTTACAGACAGTTTCGAGCAGCTGTGTGGGTGCTGGGAATCGAACCCAGGTCCTCTGGAAGATCAGCCAGTGTTCTTTAACCACTGAGCCATCTCTCCAACCCCTTACCAAATTTTATATCCCTTGCATCTCTGCATAGACTACTAGCTACAATTTTTTCACATGACCATACCTGTCTACTCAAAAGCTAGAAAACATCTTCAATCAAGACCACCTTGGGCACAGCTAATGGCTTGTATGACACAGAAAAGTAATGGTACTTTCTGTGTTTTATTTAAAAAAAGAAGAAGAAAAGGAAGCCGGGGGTATGTTTGGTAGAGCAAGGAATGACGAGGTGGAAGGGGCTACCTCTGTGGGCCCATACTGAGGCATCCCTTCTCCCTGAGGGACCAGCCATAGATGGATATAGTGTGGAATAGAGTTAGAGCATGGGGAGGGGAGTTGAGGGGGTAGTAGAACAGAGAAAGGCAGAGAGAGAGCAGGGGTGGGGGAAAAGTAAAGTAAAGGCTGGCTATGAACAAAGGAGAGAGGGGCGAGGGGAATGGGACGAGAAGGGACAGAGAGGAAAGAGGGTAAGAAGATAAGAGAGTAAGAGAGAGCAGAGGGGGCAAGCAGCCCTTTTTATACTGAGTCAGGCATACCTGTTGCCAGGTAACTGAGGGGCGGAGCCTAGAAGAAATGCTAACATTACTCACTGTGGTGGTCCTAATCGTGACTGTCTTGACTTAATTTGGAATCCTGTGGGGGACATAGCCCTCGAATTTCTGTGAGGTTATTTCCAAAGAACTTCAAGTTCATGAGAAGCCCCACCACAAGTGGATTGGAGAGCAACAACGAATACAAGAGAGGAAAGGAGAAAGGCTGGTGGGCTGCAATTTTCTCCTATCTCAGTTCTACTGAGATTCCACCAACTGCCACATTCTCCTGCAGCTATACCTTGCCCTCCTTGCTGAACTGCAGGTCTTCAAGACACGAGCACAAACGAACCCTTCCTCCCCTAAGCTGCTTCCTGTCAGATCACCGCTGGAAACATGCAAAGGAACAAACTCACTCTCTTTCTTCACTGCCTTGTAGAAAGAGCGGAGAGGGAAGAATGTCTGTGTGTTTATTTACCAGTGCTGTGTAAACAAAATTCACCCAAAAAGAAACATCTGGCTTAAAAGAATGCTAGTGTGTCATCTCACTGTATCTGTGGGCTGGAAAACTAGGAGCAGCAGGATCAGACACACTGCAAGGATGTCACAAGAATGAACTCAAGGTGGCAGCTGGGACTAGAACACAATGAGCAGAGGTTTCAATCTGTGGGTCCCGACCCCTTCAGGGGTCCCGCCATATCAGAGATCCTACATATCAGATATTTACATTATGATTCATCACAGTAGCACAGTTACAGCTATGAAGTAGCAATGAAATAATTTTATGCTTGGGGGTCACCACAGCATAAGGAACTATATTAAAGGGTTGCAGCATTAGGAAGGTTGAGAACCACTGCGACAGAGGCTCAGGTCCTCTACTAGGCTTGAAAGTTGCTGGCAGACCTTGTTGCTTTGGGAACATAGGCTGAGGTCCTAACTTTCCTTCTAGCTGACATCCAGGAGCCACTGTCAACAGCTGGATAAGCAGGGCTGGGCATAGTATATCACATACCTGTAAAACGAGGACGGGGACTTGGGAGGTAGAGGCAGGAGCTATAGAGAGAGTATGAAGTCAGCCTAAGCTACACAATACTGTCTCAAAAGAAATAAAGGACAATAAAATTAAAGGGTGTAACTTGATATTGTGGTACATGCCTTTAATCTTAGCACTTAGGAGGCAGAAGCAGGTGGATCTCTGTGAGTTGGGTAGTCTGCTTAGTGAGTTTCAGGATAGGTAGGGCTACATAGTGAAACCCTGGGGCGGGAGGCACCTATAGGTTGTCTGAGTTCCTAGCCATTAAACTCCCATGCATGGTTCCTAATATAGATGTGTCTCTCTGTGTCTTCCTCTCCTTCAACCAGCAAGACAAAATCCTGCTTTTGAAAAGTTCATGGGGTTGGGGATTTAGCTCAGTGGTAGAGTGCTTGCCTAGGAAGCGCAAGGCCCTGGGTTCGGTCCCCAGCTCCGAAAAAAAGAACCAAACAAAAAGAAAAGTTCATGTAATTACCTCAGTTCCACCATCACCCAAACTCAGCTTCTACATCTTAAGGATAACTGACTTGAGATCTTAATTGTGTGTGTGTGTGTGTGTGTGTGTGTGTGTGTGTGTGTGTGTGTGTGTGTGTGTGTTGGGGGGGTCCCTTTATAGGAGGAGTGCCTACATTATAGTAAGTACCTGGGACAGGATATACATACACCAATGACCAACATTATGCAGATCCCCTGTGAGTCCTGGCCCTGACCCAAGAAGATCCACATTCCAAAAAAGCAAAATCTGCTCACCCCCTCCTGAAGTCCCCAAAGGTTTTATCCTGTTAAAGCATGGTGGAGGTTTAGTAAGTGAAACAGCATGCTACCCTATGCATTTCAGTGTTCAGATAAAGCCCTTGTACACATTCAAGCTGACACCTTGGTCTGTATGCCTGGTCTCCTTTCTCTAACAGAGCAGGTATCCTTGCTATAATCTTTTATTCTTATATCTGGTTTTCTCCAGGAATGCTACAAGATGCCTCCCCCTCTCTCTGTCCCCGCTGCCCATTTATGTTGATCATGTTCCAACCAATAGCTCTCGATCAGCATCTGTGTAAACTGGCTTGTATAACTGGCCTGGCTACCAGGATTCTCTTCCTGTCTCTGGCACAGTCCTTATTTGCCAGAAAGACAGCATGGTCTCGTGGCAAGAGTTAGGACCTTGGAATTGAGTAAATGCAGGTTCAGATTTTTTCTTTCTCCAACAACTTCTAGCTGAATATATTTAGTCAGTCTCCTCTATTTATTTGGGGGGGAATCTATGCCATGCTTGGCTATTAAAGGATAAAATATTCATGAGAATTAACTAACACAAGGTCCACAGCACATATTCACTGGTTACGTGACCCCCTCCTATGACTCCAGTGCTTGGAATGTCAAGGCAGGAAGAACAGGAGTTGAAGGTCAGCTTCAGGTAGCAAGTTCAAGACCTGCATGAGCTATATGAGACCAACAAAGCAGACTGACCACATGTTACAAGTGTATGACAGGGATATTGCGTGTCCTTTCTCTCTCTGACTCCTACCCAATACCACAGTAACTTTCTTCTCTCTCTCAAGAGGTGCAGGCTGATGACCCAGTGATGGACATCCAGTTCTCCTTAGAAGACACCAGTATAAGGATACTTGCATCCAATCTGATCCATGGCAATGGACACCAGACGTGAGTTCTGAGACACAGACTTTGATGCTAACCAATCATTTGCAGGTGGAGTTATTCCAGTCGCAATCCTGTTCTCCCGGTGTTCTGATGTCACCTGCCATACTGTTCTCTGAAAACGCGCTTGGACTGTGTGTTCCCATACACAGCTGTTGTTCTCTTCACAGATTTATGCTCCTTAAAAAAAGGATTTGAACTTGAAAGTGTTTCAAATGCATCCCTTGTAGAGATTTAGGATTAACAAAGGATTAATGGTCAAAAGTAACTTAACCGGAGAATAGCGGCTGCCCAGAAGGACCTGGTACAGACTGCCTTGGACAAAGCAGCACTTTCTGGTGCACTTCTCAAAGCGCTGATATGAAAGGGCCAAGAGTCACCTACTTAAGTAATGCCCTCTCTGGCAAAAACACTGCGGTTCAGTTTCTCAGTCACAATGAGCTATTATGTGTGCGACACTGACTTAATATAAGGATTAACCAGTCAGAAGACATTCCTTTTCATACCTAAAGCATGATTCTCACTTGGTGGCTGGTTTTTTGTTTTTTTTTTTAAACAAACTTCATGTCCACCACATGAGAATGATTTAAAAAGCCTGTCTCCTTCATTTAACACTTTTGATTTCAAGCAATCATCAGAACACGGATACAGACATCAACCTCTGGAGAAAGAATAGTGTAGAACCAGGAGCTGCCATAGCTCAGATGCCTTCATCATCTTTGTACCGCTCAGCAAGACTCTACGGGCAAGAATGAGACATTCACTGAGTCCTAATGACCCAGACATGGAGAGAGCCTCTTCCCTGAGTGGATCATGCCAAAGCCAAGCCCCTTTAAGTAAACAGGCTCATCTATGAATCATTAGAGACAGAGGTGCCAAGAAAGCTACTGGATTAGTTCAACACTGTAGGCAGGAGGACTGCAGTTGCCAACTGCTTTATAACCATTTTTATGAAGTATTACTCACGGTCCTCCAAGGAACTAAATGAGGAAAATAAGTCTTTTACTTAAAGAGGCATTTGGCCATAGTCGTTCTGGAAGCAGCAACTTCATGTCCCGACTTCCAGACAACTCTCCAGGTCAACATTCCGTGGCATGGGACACTTGGCCTTACCACAAGAATGCCCTCACGGTAAGGGACGCAAGGCGTGAGGTTATATTACGAGCCCCAGTTGAGCCCAGTGAAGTACAGCTGAGCTCAGAGGACAGAAAACCTGTTTCTGGCTATGGTCGGCTCTTGATTTAATATGCATGGTAAAGTCGGGGTACAGTACAGTGGCCCTAACAGGGGCGGCTATGGTTTGGATTTGAAATGCCCCTACCCATGTACTGAAGGTTTGATTGTCCAGAGTGGTCCTATGGAGAAGTGGTGGAATCTTCCAAAAGAAGGGTCTAGTAGGAGGTTGTGGTGGTTTGAATGAGAATGGCCTTGTAGGGTCATATATTTAAATGTTTGGTTCCCAGTTGATGAAATAGTTTGGAAAGGATTAAAAAGTAAGGCTTTGTTGGAGGAGGTAAGTTAATTGGGGAGGGATTTGAGGTTTTAAAAGCCTACCTTACTCCCAGTTAGCTCGATTGATCTCTCCCTCTCCCTCCCCTCTCCCTCCCTCTCTCTCTCCCTTCTTCCGCTTCCCTCCCCCTCCCTCCCCTCACTCAACACCCCTCTCTCTCCCCCTCCCTTCCTCTTGCTTGTGAATTAGATGTAAACTCTAAGATACAGCCCTAGCACCGTCCTGCCATGGTCATAGACCCACCCTCTGAAAGTGTAAACAAGCCCACAATTAAATGCTCTCTTTGGTAAGCTGCTTGTCCTGGTGTCCCTTTGCAGCAATAAAACCATATAACTGTGGTCCTCGGTTCTAGGAGAGCATGCTCTTAAGGAGGTTGTGGGACCTTGGTCTTTCCTCTTTAGTTCAAGAAATGAGTTGACTTTTGCTCCTTCTGGGGTTCCTGTCATACTCTGAGGCTCTACAGCAGGTCTAAAGAAGCAGCCCAACCCGTCAGGGACTATGCATGAGCCCAAACTGACCTTTCCATTTCATAAACTGATTGTCTCAGACGTCTGTTATAGAGATGAGTGGCTGTGTCCTGTGTACCTAATACCTCCCCATCACTTCCCACCTAAGGGCCTTTCTAGCAAAAAGGCCCTCATGTTTAAGCACAATGGCTTACACTCGTGTAGTAGGTAGATATTTGCAAGCTTGTACGATGCCTCTGTCAACCTCAGCACCTGGCTTCCCTTCAGTTCAAGAGTTCCGGTCTCTTCATTCCTCACCGTCAGGAAGGAGATAGAATAATGCCCAGCAGTGCATGCCTGTAATCCTAGCACTTGGGAGAGAGGAATTCAAGGTCACCCCTGGCTACTTGACAACTTTGAGGCAAATCTGACTATTTGATAGTCTGTGTTTTTTAAAAAAAAAAAAAATCAGCTATTTGGCCACAAGTTGGAAAGAGAGCTAGGAAATGTAATCCAGTTGTATTGTCAAATGCCTGACAGAAACTTGGAGGTTATGTAACGTAAGAAGGATGTCGATGAACAGCAAGTAGCCTTTAGCTCATGACACATAACAGGCAAGTATGTAGCACCCTCAGACCTTAGGTGTACCTTCCATGTAACAGTGAGAGGAAAAAGAAAAAGAAAAGAAAAATCCCAGAGCAATGTCAACACGGATGCGATCATGAACAAATCCGGAATGGTGAGACGGGGATGATGCCAGGATACGGACAGGATGGATGCTGATACCTGTCCTATCGTATATAAGCAAGGAGACCTTAAACATGCCAACCAAGGTCATTGTCTGCTGTGCCTGGATATGCTTGGGCCAGGGAGTAGCACTAGTAGGAGGTGTGGCCTTGCTGGAGTAGGTGTGGCCTTGCTGGAGTAGGTGTGGCCTTGCTGGAGTAGGTGTGGCCTTGCTGGAGTAGGTGTGGCCTTGTTGGAGGAAGTGCGTCACTGTGAGGGTGGGTCTTGAGACCCTCCTCCCAGCCACATGGGAGATACTCTGCTCCTGGATTCCTTTGGAACAAGATTTAGACCTCTCAGTCCCTTCTTCAGTGCCTTGCCTGCCTCCCTGGGCACTGCCAAGCTCCTGTCTTGGTGATAATGGACTGGGCCTCTGAAAACTGTAAGCCAGCCCCAATTAAACATTGTCCTCATAAGAGTTGCCTTGGTCATAGTGTCTACTCACTGCAATAAAACCCTAACTATGACAGTGTCTTAATTTCTTCATGCACAAAATGAAAAAGTCCAGTGACAATCACTTTCAGTCCCAGCACTTG
Organism: Rattus norvegicus; assembly: GCF_021556685.1. NCBI lineage: Eukaryota > Metazoa > Chordata > Mammalia > Rodentia > Muridae > Rattus > Rattus norvegicus. Next base: position 20,069,567 of record NC_141550.1, on the reverse strand, counting down.
GGAGACGGAGGAAGGAGAATAAGGATCAAGGTCATCCTTAACTCCATAGAAATTTCTGAGACTAGACTGGGGTCTATGAGACCCTTTCTCAAAATTCATAAATAAATAGACAAAAATTCTATCAGACGATAAATAAGCATACTTCTAGATCTTTACTTGGATGATGTCAAGGTAGATAAAACATGACAAAATTTTTTAATAGATAATATCCCCTCAAGTTGTATAAACGTAATAGATCAGAACTAATGTCTTGACAACTTTTCGGTCAGAAATTAGATGTATATCATAAGCTGTCTGTAAACATCACTGCTTGATTTGATACATAAATGAGCCTTCTGTGTTACTCAAGTTATATTATCAGTCAGTCTTGACCATTTTTTTTTTGGTTCTTTTTTTTTTTTTTTTTTTTTTCGGAGCTGGGGACCGAACCCAGGGCCTTGCGCTTCCTAGGTAAGCGCTCTACCACTGAGCTAAATCCCCAGCCCCAGTCTTGACCATTTATATACAGTTGTTAATGTAGCCACTTTCTTTTTCTGTTTGTTCGCTGGTTGGGGTTTTTGGTGTGTGTGTATGTGTGTGTGGTTTTTGGGGGGTGGTATTTGTTTGAGACAAGGGACACTCTTTTTCCTAGGCTGGTCTGGATAATTTAGATTAACCTCAAACTCATAACAATCCTCAGACTCCAAACTCATAGCAGTCCTACTGCCTCAGACTCCTAAGTGTAGGTATGAGTGATCTTGTCCAGCCTGATATATATTTTTATTATATTTAATTATTCATGTGGGAATGGGGCATACATGTGGGGGCCAGAGGACAACTTGAAATGTTGTTTCTCTCTGTCCGCCATGTAGGTCCTGCCTACATGATTTATAGCCAAACATCTTTATCCTCTCAGCCATTCCGCTGCCCAGCACAACACCTCCATATATATATATATATATATATATATATATATATATATATATATATATATATATACATATACATATACATATATATGTATATATGTATATATATATCTATAAAATTTCTTTTAAACCTGAATTTTTCTTATATAGACACTCAATTGCTTTCAATAAAGAAATGGGAATGCGTGTAAAACTTCAGTAGATCACGATCCAATTCCATCTATAAGCCTAAGTTATCACGGACAACTGACCAGAGTTTAATACAAAAAACACCTAGTAATTCTGAAACTATTCATTTCGAGGTAAAGGCAAACATAGACTTTCTCTGCTCTGTTCATCTCGATGCCTCCCATTAGTGAGGAGGATATGGAAATCTGGTCTCTGGATACAGTAGATACCTGGATCAGAAGGCCCGACAGAGCCTGCCGAATGCAGTAAGACATATTTGAATGCCAGCATCCTTCTGTCTGTCAACCATTACTAATTTCAATGACTACAGTGGGCGATGATGTCGATGAGGGAACGTGGGACCAGCAAAGCTTTTGGTCTTGTACAAATAGGAACCTGGGTGACGCTAGTGGCACATTCCTGTACTCAATAGACAAAGAAAGGGAAAGAAATAAAAACTAGAAACATGTCCAGGCCAGCCTGGGCTAGATAATATATTCACAGCCAGCCTGGGCTACAGAAGGAGAGCCCCGTCCTAAAGTTGAAGGTCTAGGGCATAGCTCAGTGGTATAGTATTTGCTTAGTATGTGCAGAGCCAGAATGGGGGTGGGGCAAGCCGGCTGCTGGTGTTTGATTTATTTTTATTAGTATCTGTTGGTTGTGCCATACTAAGGGTATTCAGTGAGGTATTGCAACACATGTGCACAACATGCAATCTGGTTGTTTTCTGAACATAGCAACATATAATTAATGAGAATGAAACATTGCTTTCCAAGCTGATTACCTTTGAAGGCGAAACTATATAAATGTTGCTCTGTTTAATTTGGCTACTTTTTAAAAGCCTCATTGCTTTATAATTAGATAATAATTCCATACTGTGAAATGAGTACTTCCAAGTGCCAGCTATTTTGCTAACTACTTTAAGACGGATTTATTATCTCATTCACAAAAGGGTGTCTCAATCTCCCATGCTTTCCAGAGCCTTACTCCCTTATCATCTTTGAAAGAAGAGTCCCCATTGTCTGAGAAACTTCACTGCAACCAGGAGAAGCACTAACCCACCCAGCTTGCAATCACCAGTGGCTAGTGAGACCCAAGCCAAAGTTGTTGACGAAAGCTTCCACACAAAAGGAAGACAGGCGGATAGCAATTGTACCCCTTGGTCATTTCCTGTTCCTCCGACAGTGCAGCCCTGTGGAGAAAATGGCTGGGAGTCCAACTGCAACCCTGCAATGTACGGATAGAAATCACAAACTAAAAGTGATCTGACCTGCTGGTGCAGACCTGTGATCTCAGTTAATTGGAAGGCCAAGGAAGGAGGATTGCAAGTTCAAGACCAGCCTGGACTCCACAGAGAATTTAAAGCCAGCTTGTAAAACTTAGTTAGGCCCTGTCTCAAAATAAAGAGTCAAAAAGAAGTCACGTGCACAGCTCAGCAGTAGAGTACTTGCCTAACATGCGTGAGGCTGTGGTTCAATCCCCAGTACTGTAGAAGGAAAGGAAGAAAGAGAGAGAGAAAGAGAGAGAGAGAGAGAGAGAGAGAGAGAGAGAAGGGAGGGAGGAAGAGAGAGGGAAGGAAGGAAGGAAGGAAGGAAGGAAGGAAGGAAGAAAGAGAAAGAAAGAAAGAAAGAAAGAAAGAAAGAAAGAAAGAAAGAAAGAAAGAAAGAAAGAAAGAAAGGAAAGCAAGCAATGGGGACAGGAGGGAGGGAGGAAGGGAGGAAGAGAGGGAAATGTTGGGGGAGAAGACAAGGAGGGATGGGGTAGCAACAGAGAATTAAAATAAAAGAAAAAATTTTTGACAGTATCATTGACCTTCCAGGCCACCCACAGTTGTCTATTTTCAGAATTGTTTTATTTCATTTTACTTTTAATTACATTTTAATTAGTGTGTGTGCTCACATACACACACAGCTCAGAGACAACTGTCCACTCTCCCTTTGTCATGTAGATCTGGGAATCAAACTGAGGTCATCAATATGGTAACAAGCACCATTACCCTCTGAGCCATCATCTCACAGGATCCAGAGTTATTTTATACAAGAGGAAAAAAAAAAACTCTTACGCCACATTACTTGAGATGTTTTATTCTATGCTCTTAATCCTACCTGATATATTTTCCATTGTCTTACACATAAGCAAGTTGAAATTTACTCGGGAGAGAATGGAGTAATTTGCTCATCTGCCCTAAGAACCACAGACATGTGGAGAAACATGATTCAACCCCAAGGATCCAACTGTAGACATCCTACCTCTCAGACCCTTGGACGAGCATGTTTGCTGATTAAGGATAAAAGCCATCCTGGGCACAGTAATTCATGACTGTGATCTCAGCAAGAGGGGAGTTGATACAGGAGACTGGAGTGAGGCCAGCCTCGGCTACCTAGAGAGACCATGTCTCAGGACAGCAACACACATCTGAACATGATTTATTGGGTAAAGGCGCATGTCACCAAGCTTGATGACTTGAATTTGGTCTCCAGGATCCACATAGTAGGAGAAAATAGACTCCTGAATGTTGTCCTTGGGTCTACACACACACACACACACACACACACACACACACACACACACACACACACTATAGTATACATGTAATAGTTAACTTTGGTTGTCAACTTGGCTACATCTATAATCAACTAAAACCAAGCAGCTCTTTGAGGTAGGAAGATCCACCCCTAAATCTGGATCGTCTGTGGTGGGAAGACCCACACCAAACCTTGGCCACTCTTTCTGTTGGCAGCCCACATAAAAGGATATAAAAGACGACAGTTTTAACTTGTTGCCCATTTGCCTTCGCTCTTGCTGGCAAATTTATCTACACTGTTACTGAGGCGTTCTTTTGCTGAGATTAGCACCTACTTCTTTAGGATGCCTCCCCGAGACTGTAGCACCCACTTGGGACTGCTGGGAAATCCAGCCTTGTAAACTAAACACTTACAGGATCCTTGGCCTTTTGATTGGGAGATGTCATTTGTTGGACTATCCACCATTGCGGTTTGGTCTTTTGCCATGTATTTTAATGCTACATGCAGACCCCCAAGACCTGGTTGCCCCAGAGACGAGAGAAACCACATGTAGACCCAAGTGGCAATGTGCAACCTTGCCCCCAAGTTATTTTTGATTGGTGAAGATGCTGAAAGACGGGCAGAAGAGACATAGGCAGGGTTTAGGGTTCCCAGGCTTGGGGGTTGGAGGAGAACCATGAGGAGGGAGAAGAAGATGAAGGAGAAGAGAGAAGCCGCTAGGGGTTAGGTGAGTCAGGAAAACGTGCCCTTGAGGGCTAGCCAATTGGAGTTAAGAGCAGCCCAGATGAAGCACAGTTAGTAATAACACGGGGTTATCAATAGGAAAAGCAGAGTCTAACAGCATAGAGGGTAGATAATTGTAAGTATGAAGGTTGTGTGTGCCTTTTATCCAGGAAATAAATGGTCAAAGGGGTAGAAACTCTGAACTGGGATTAAAAATTTCTACAACAAGCCACTCTAATAAAGTCTCTCTCTCTCTCTCTCTCTCTCTCTCTCTCTCTCTCTCTCTCTCTCTCTCATTCCATCTGTGTGTGTGTGCGTGTGTGTGTGTGTGTGTGTGTGTGTGTGTTTTCTCATTCTGTCAATTATGCTCATTTAGAAAACACTGATTTGCCTGGTGGTGGTGCACACCTTTAATCCCAGCGCTGAGGAGGCAGAAGAGGCAGATGGATCTCTGAGTTCAAACTGACTAAGATAACATAGAAAACATACAAGCACACACATCCATCCACACACATAAACATAATTTAACTTCATGTATAGAAAGGAAAAACATCACAGAAGTGAGAGGGTGCATAGACAACAGACTCACAAGCCAATGTACTGAGTCTATGGATCTCTGAGTAATCAAGCTTATAATTTGTCTACTATATAAATTAATAAATACTCATATTTAATGCTGAAAGACCTCGCCTCTCCCAAACCAAATTTCTTCTGAGCTAGTGACCCTCCTAGTCCCCAAGACGAGTCCTGTGTCTCCCTACAAGTCAGACATGAAATCATCTTGGCAAACAGGGCCTTCTGTATACCTGCTTCGTGCTCACTCTCCTGAGCTATGGCTGGTATAGGCAGGAAGACCTCAGTCGTGTATCATGTCCAACGGTCACACCTGCAATTGAATAGTGGTCACCCATGGAGCGCTGTGTTCTGTGAGTGGCAGAAGACCCAAAGCACGGTTATTTCACCGGACACCGCATTTTCCATGACTTCCAAGAGAGCCAAGAACGACTGAAAGCGCCAGGCCAAAGGCAAATTCTACCACACCGCCCCTTTTAAATTTGCTGATTAGCATGAACCACAAGCAGTTTCACTAAAATTAAGGCCTATAATTTCAGGGGGACACTGTCCAGACGGACAGATGGGTCATCCTATCTTCCTAGAAATATGAGGCCACCAGTGTGTCCTTCTGACTCAGCCTGGTTATGAAATTGCTAAAAGACCAGGACCCAGTCCAGACCTGGGTGCAGAAGGCTTTTCATATAAAAACAAACTAGCCGCCAGCAACTTCAGGAACTCAGCTGGAGCCAGAGGAGTGACAGAGGAAGGGCCAGAGCGAGACTCTCCTTGGAATGTCTGAACTGTGCGTCTAAGCCTTCGGGCAGGATCCATATGACCTTCTGTTTCTCTAGAGCAGTGTTTCTCAATCTATGAGTCTCGACCCTTGGGGGGAAGGACGTGTCAGATGATCTTTTCACAGGAGTCACATATCAGATATCCTGCATATCAGATGTGTGCATTGTGATTCATAACCATGGCAGAATCACAGTCATGAGATAGCAATGAAATCATTTTATGGCTGGGGGAGAGGGATTCACCACAACACATGAGGAGCAGTAGAAATAGGAAGGTTGAGAGTCACTGCTCTAGACAGTCTCTCTACCCAAAAAGCCCCTCCGTAAGTTCATCTAGTGACTCTCTCATCCTGGTCACAGAATGAGTTTACCCCATGGGGAGCTCCAGCACCTGCTAGAGGCAAGGAGTAGAGAAAGCTCAAAGGGGCTGGGAGCTGATGAGCCTTTCCACTAGAACGAAGTTCTCTAGGAAGGCATCGCCGCTCCCCCAAAAAGTTTTTCTTTGAGTTCCAGGAACCACTCTGCTACCCGACTCCTTCCACCTCAGACACAGTAATAGCTTCCCACAATATCACCCTAATGTCCTACCACCTCCTTAAGGTTTCCCTACCTGTCCCAGACTTGACAAACTCCCCTCAAAGGGGTTTCTTTTCTCGCCAGGGTTCCCAAAGAACTTCTAAACAGGTGAGAATTAGTACATGGAAAGCCAGAGCACTCGAAGCTCAAGGTGAGGGGATCTGCTTACGTTCAGGGAAATTGGCTCATATGTGGTCTGGAGCAGCGACCAACTCTTCTGTGTCTTGACCTTCTAGATAAACCACAGGGCTCGGATAACTTCTAGGACCCGACTAGATTCAGGATCATTCTAGAGCTCTCCTGCCCTTCTGCCCAACTGTGATGTATATCCTACAGGCTCACATGTTTGAACATTGGGTCCCTAGCAAGTAATGGTGATGTGGAAGGTTGTGGAATCTTTCAGGTCATAGAGCCTGCCTAAGAATGTGAGGCAGTTGGGGGCGGGGGTGGGGTACGGCTTGTAGCCAGTCTTTTTATTACTTTGTAAGTTCTTTCTGACAGCCTTCTCCACCCTTTTGCCACCCTTTCAACTCTCTAACACTAGATGGGAGAGAAAAACAGGATAGAGAGGAAAGAGAAGAGATCCCTGAAGAAAGTTAAGGGTCAGAAAGGGAGTGACATTATTGTTAGATGACTTCCTGCAGATTAGGGACGTCAAGTTCCCTGGGGCAAGTCTGATCTTGGCAGTCAGGGTATAAAATGTCTCCTTCTTTCTTCCTTGCACACAACTACTTAACCACAGCCAACAGTAACCAAGCACCCCCACTACCTCTCAGGGACCCTCACATACCCTCTGAAAAGCCCCCAGAATTCCAAGCATCACACAATCACGGACACTATCTATAGTATCAAAACCACAACCCTGCTAGAGCACAAGGCAAATCAGAGGCAGCTGCTGTGGACAGTCTGAAACAGTACCATATCCCACACCTGGGATTAAAACGAAAACACATTCGCGCGCGTGCGCGCGCGTGTGTGTGTGTGTGTGTGTGTGTGTGTGTGTATGTATGTATGTGTATGTGTGTGCATGTGTGTGTATGTGTGTGTGTGTGGTGTGTGTGTATGTATGTATATATATATATATATATATATATATATATATTTTTTTTTTTTTTAAAGAAACCAAAATTCTCACTGCAGGAGCTTAGGGTTTTTAGCCCAGCTCCACTTCCTGCCCCTTCTCTGCTTCCTGACTGGGTAGCAGTAACCTCCCTGACCATGTTCCTGCTGCCCTACCTTCTCAGCCATGATAGACTGCACCTTCAAAGCATAACTCAAACGAGCATCTCCCTTTCGTTGTCTTTTTTCAAGTATTTGGTGAGAGCAACGGAAAAAGTGAACACTATGCCCCCTTTCCTCTTAACTACGTCTCTGACAGACACGTAGGTCCCTCTCCTAGTCACACCACACATACCTCAACTCCCCTTCAGTGCCAGCCAACTAAAGAGCCCTACAGGACAACCAGATTTAGAGGGAAAACAGAGAAACCTTTGTTTGCCCCTCCCGCATTTTAATCCTGAAACCGCCACAAAATCAACCCCACCAAACCCTTTCTTTAAATTTTAATGTGGGCTAAAAATTAGTTTTGCAATGGACTCACTGACAACAAATTATAACTTCATGTTGTAAGGGTTCAGGTTAAAATGAACTATGCACGGGTCCATGGTCAGCTAATTCCAAAACAATCTGCCCTTGACTTTCGCTAACGTGTAATTGGCACAAAACTGCAACAAAAGGCAGAACAATGTTGGAATCTGGCGTCCAGAAAAGAACGCAGCCAATTTACGGTTGTCAAGCGTTTGTGCAAGCTTGAGCCATGGACAAAGCTAGACTTCTAACCCTTCTCTCGTTTCCAATTATGTAAACCACAAAATCAGCTGTTGCCAAAAGCACGCATAGATGTAATCCCCAATTTTCCAATTCAAACCTGGATGTAGATTTAAATTGCATGGATAAAGCTGTGAGTAATGGCAGAAGGGCAGTGGACACGGACTAGCCGTAGAGCTCTCTCGGCAGCCCCCTCCCCAGCCCCCGCCGAGGTCATTGTCCTGCTGGTTCTTTCGCATTGCTGTCACAAAAGCAACTTAAGGAAGGGTTTATTTTGGCTCATGGTTTGAGGGTGCTGTCCATTTTAGCAGGGAAAGCCTGTCAGTAAAGACGCTATAACCACGGAGTCCAGAGTGTCAGGTGCCTGGCCACACCCATCTCTGATCAGAAGGAGCCTTTATTTAATCTTTGTGAGAACTATGAAGTACGGATACCACGCTCGATGTTCAATCGATGTTATGCCCTTTCCCCTCCTCTTTGGATGGCTTATGAATTATTTCAGTTGTTAAGAAACATATGAAGCCGAGGATGCAGGGAGAGCAATAGAGTGTTTGCTGAGCACACGCATAACCCTGGATTAAATCCAAGCACAGCACAAACAGGGTGTGGTGACAGCACCTGCAGTCCCATCCCTCAAGACATTCAGAAGTTCAAAGTCATCCTTGACTGCTTAGTCACTCCTAGGCCACCCTAGAATACAAAAGACTAAGTTAAAAAAAAAAAAGAGGAGAAGGGAGGAAGGGAGGGAGAGAGGAAGGGAAGGGAGAAAAGAGGGGAGAGGGAGAGTGGGGAGGAGGGAGGGGGAGTAAGAAGGGGAGAGGGAAAGGGAGAGAGAATAATAAAATAAACTGAATTAAATTAACACATCACAGCCAACGCGTACTGACTTGAATAGGAAAGGGATATTATGGCTTCCACATATTTTTTTGCCTCTTTCTTCCTGTTTTGGACTAGGGCCAGGTCACCACTTTCTGTCTTAAATGTTTGCATCCCCTTCAGTGCTCAGTGCATAATAGTAAGAGATGCATGAGATCAGCAGCCTTAGAAAAGAAATGAAGGTGAGGACTGGTCACACAGGCCCTGCTTAGGAGAGCAGAGGGAGCAGAAGGCAGAGGAGGACCAGTCTCTAGCCAGTCGGAGGCCATCTTAGTCTATATAGGAAGTTCCAGGACAGCCAGAGCTACATAGAGAGATCCAGTCTCAAAAGCAAAGCAAAAACAAACAAGAGGAGGAGGAAGAGAGAAGTGGGAGAGAGGAGGTCAGCAGTTTTCCTCTCTGTGGGCACCAGCACGCGTGTGCACAGACCCACCCCACCCCCACCCCCGCTGCCGCACAAACACACACCCATACACATAATAAAAAGTAAATCTTTATCTTTAAAAACTGCACCACAAATAATCAATAACCTAAACAAACTTTACTACTATTACCATCTTGATCGATTTCAAACCTTTGAAGCCCTAGAGAAGAGTTGGTATATCACTATCCCCCTTACAGAATTTAAAGATTTGTTTTAGACCCAAAGTCAGGCCATTTCATTTCTAGACAGATAAGCCTACCCAGTAGATACTTTCAACATGAAAAGAATCCAAATGGTCTTTCCTTCAAAATCAGTTCATTAGAGGCCGTCTCCTGTCATTTACCGGTTGTTTCACTTCTGCAAGCTTGTTTATTTCCACCACAGGTTATCTAGGGAGTTTTGGTTTCTGTCAATTTTCTTATCCTCTCTCCTCATCTGAATTCAAGGTCGCCCATTCCTATACACCTGTTTAGGGGCCCCGGAAACTTATTACTGCTGTGGTCAAGTCACGAAAGCAATCCTCTCCCCAAGAGACAATTTCCTCTACATCACCAGTGCCTCTTGTTAGAATAAAAATAACTGTGCCCTCTATAGCTCAGCCTGGCTATTAAGGGTTGCCGTTATTTTGGCTCAGCACCCCAGGGCAATGACAGAATTTATTTTCTATTATTTCCGCCAACCTTTCTGGAGGTTCTTTTTAACCTAGCAATTAGTGCAAAAGTTCTAAAGCTGGAAACCTAGTGTGTCTGTGCACCTTGTTTGAGTGAGTGTATGTGTGCGTGTGCGTGTACGTGTGTGTGTGTGTGTGTGTGTGTGTGTGTGTGTGTTTGGTCTGTGGTTTTCACGCTCACAGACGTGCCACTGAAAGATTTAAAGAGTTGGAATATAAGGTTTTTTTCTTCCATCCTAGGCTGGGTCCCACATTCCTAGATCCCCACACTTCCCAGCCCTTCGGGACCACCTCCGGCCTTCGACGTGATAATGTGAGGCCAAGCATTGGTTGAAGCAGGCTCACAAGCTGTGGTAGAGACGGCTACAGTCTTCAAAGCCCAGTGTAGACTGTCCTGGACTTCCATAGCTGTGCATAAGTTTGCTTTTTACACTACCAAAGAGAAAAATCTGAACAAATTGGAACAGGATCTTAAGCAATACAGAGGGGGCTCTCTCTGCTCAGAAGTAAGAAACTAATCAATGCTATCAACATGGGTTCTCTCAGTCCTTAGCACTGTAATCATTTCCAGATGACAGCATGCATGTGATTAGGGTCTTCTGGTAGCTCACCCCCCAACCCCAGCCCAGGGCCCTGGAAGGGAGAGCAAGAGGCTCAGCGGCTGGTGTCCAAGACCTGAACTTGCTAGCGGGTAACACTTGACCCTGAACTATGCTGAGGGGGGGTGAGGGGGTGCAACCATAATTCATTAGCCACACACATCATTGGCAGGATTCTCCTGGCTTCCTGGAAGAAGAGTTGTGGAACCTCTAGCCACATCAGCCCTTAGTGTTTGTAAGGCTGAAAAATCTCACAACCCAGGCCTGTGATTGTGCCGAGGACAGGAGAGATGGACCAGGCAACATGGGGATGGAAACCTCTATTCATGTCCTTGACAAGAAGCTGAGGGGCTGGGGATTTAGCTCAGTGGTAGAGCGCTTACCTAGGAAGCCCAAGGCCCTGGGTTCGGACCCCAGCTCCGAAAAAAAGAACTAAAAAAAAAAAGAGTCTAGCCTGGGCTGTTTGAGATTCCCATCAGGAAAACAAAAACAAAAACAAATCCGACAAGAAGCTGAACATGTCCTTGGATCTGTCCTGGCAACAGACCAGAGCTTGCAGGAGCCTGGGATGTGTGGGGGTAGGGTAAGGGACTGGGGGTGTTTCCTGGTCTGCTTTTCTGCTACCTCTCTTCCCCTAAATGAGCATCTTACCTGAAAGCTGTCCATGAAGTATGACCAAAACCCCAGTCCTGAGACTCATGCCGTCTGGCGAGCAATACCGGATTAGATCTCTAGATTTTCATGATAAAAATGGGTCATAAATATTCCTTAATTTCAGCTCAACTTTTAAATCCTTTCGAGTCTCAAGTCCTGAGGGGAGAGGATTGTTATAATAGCCTTAAATGCGGCTCAGGATGGACCCTCTATCTTATAGGCAGCTTTGAGCACTGCTTCTCACTCCCCTAGTAAGACTAAAAAGGTTCATAACTTTTGCAATTCCCTAAGCCTTCTGGTCAAAAAAATAAATAAATAAAAAAGGAATACCCTGGCCCTGTGTGTAGACATGATGTCCTGCTCGGCTCCCAAGATTAGAACATCACATATTATCTCCTCTCGTAGGACTTAAGACACTGGAGAGGTGGCCTAGCCACTAAGAGTGCTTGCTGCTCTTCCACAGGATCCTCGTTTGGTTCCCAGCACTCACACCAGATGGCTCACAACATCCTGTAACCCCTTCTCCAAGGGAGCCAACGCTGGTCTCCATAGATACTCACACAGACACCATACACGTAAATACATTTTTAAAACTTCTAGTCGGGCCCGTTCTTCACCTGGGCAAGGGACAGCCCTCACAAAGGCAGATTCACCTAAACCCATGGTAAGGAGATGGGGGATAAACTGACCCTAAGGCCTGCTTTAATATCTCCACCTTGGCCACATGGCCCAAGTAACTCTCGTTTCCTTCTTTCTGTCTTTTCCTTCCGGACACTGGCTAAAGCCTGGGGCCCTTTCCTTGACCCTCAGGGCCTTTTCCGTTCTATCCACACCCCTTCCTACCAAGAAGCTATTTGATGAGCCCAATGGCTATGTCCGCCTGCCTTCATGGACTCCACTGGGAAAGCCATGAGTTTCTCTCTTCCTCTTCCCCGTGGCCTTTCTCCTGACTGCCGCCAACGTTTACAGCTTGCCTGCTCTGCCTTATCTCTCTCCTGTGTGGCACGAGAGATGGAACCCTGGAACCCAGAGCTTTATGTTCTACCACACTATCACATCCTCGTTCTGTCTCTGACTCACCTCTAGATCTCTCTGTGCCTGTCTCTGTCCTTTCCCCTCTCCCTCCCCCTCCCTCTCCCCTCCCCTCCCCCTCCCCTCCCCCTCCCCCTCCATTCCTCTCCACCTCACCTTCCTCTACCTTCCTCCTCCCCCTCCCCTCCCTTCCCCTCCCTCTTCCCTGTCCCTCTGCCCCTACCCTCTCTGGAGTCTACAACCAGTCTGGTATTATCTCTCCTGAGATCAACAAATTTCAAGAGGGCTGGCCTCTCAGATCTGGGCTCTCACTTCCTGTTCCTCCCTGTTCTCAGTATCACAGACCCCTCACCTCCATTCTCAGGGTCACCTGAAGCACAGGCCTCTTGCCTCTCAACCAGACTTCCCAAAGGTATGGAACCTGTGGGTCTGAGGGCAGGCAAGGGAAGGAGCCCGTTCCATCACTCAGATTCCCCTAGCCAGCCCTGATCCACCGTATCTGCACAGCACCAAGCTGCCTACCACCTGTCTGTCACCTGAGGCCTGGCCCCAAACTTCCCCAGGCATCTCTTGACACCCCTCCCCCTCCTCACCTCTCCCCTCCATCACTGCTCACACTTCCTCTTCACTTCTGGAGCAGAGAGCTGTGTGAGGGCCTCCTAGACCCAAAGGAAGAGACCCGCCATCACATTTCACCTACAAAGCGGCCCCTCCCAATCTTCTGCCAAACTAAAAGCTACTTATGGTTACAGAGAAATACTGGCACTCCACGGGGGTGGGGGTGGGGGGTTGGGGAGTATATAAGCAACTGTCGTCCCTGTGGCTCACAATAGTACTTTTACCTCCACTGTAAAGCTTTCTCAAATTTTCACCCAGAGCATGTGTATTAACTTGAGAGAGAGAAAGAGAGAGAGACAGAGAGAGACAGAGACAGAAAGACAGAGACAGAGTGACAGAGACAGAGACAGAGAGAGACAGAGTCAGAGAGACAGAGAGAGAGGACAGAGAGAGACAGAGAGACAGAGAGAGAAGAGATAGAGACAGAGACAGGGAGAGAGCTCCGTACCTGTGAGCACATGGTGACAGTGTGATTGTCACCTCAGGGGCTGTTTGGCACTATCTAGAGATACTCCTTATTGCCACAACTGGAAAGAGGTTGTGGCCTAAAGTGAGTAGAGGCCATGTAGGTTGGTAGCACTAAGGTGAGACACCCTACCATGTGGGCCATTGGGTATCAGGAGTAGTAAGTTAGCCCAAGTACCCTGTCAGGATTACATGCCCAGCATTCAGGAGATCGAGACAAGGGGATCTCAGGTTTGAGGCCAGCCTGGCCATGGCTATCCACATGTGCTATGGCACACAAGAATCCACATATATGCATACTAACTAATTAACAACTAAGAGTAGGACCAACTAGGAAAGTCTATTCCCTTCACTTTAGCAGAATAACATCAGCCTCAACTAGGAAATACCAAGCATTGTGCTTCTAAGGACCTCTGTAGGGTATGAAAATTTTTAATTTTTACTGCATTTATTATTATGATTGTGATTGTGTGTGTGTGTGTGTGTGTGTGTGAGAGAGAGAGAGAGAGAGAGAGAGAGAGAGAGAGAGAGAGAACGAGGAGGAGGGGGTTACATGAACATGTTTGAGAGCTGAGGACAACTTTGTAGATGCACTTCGCTCCTCCCCATTCACACGGGTTCTGTGGCTCTAACTCAGGGCCCCAGGCTTGTATTAGTGACAGCCTTCATTTGCTGAGCCTTCTCACTGACCCCTGTCATCCCTCTTTCAAGGATGTGGTGTGGTAGGGTAGCCAATATGCCCAAAGAGAGGAGTTGACAGACCCAACGTACACTGAAGTAAAGCTAAGAGTGCGCTGGCAGGCAGGCAGGCAGGCAGGCAGGCAGCTCTCACCAGCGTTCATTCCCACACAAGACTTCATCCTCCTCTTGCAGAGCAGAGAGGAGCTAAAGGAAACACAAGGCTTGCCTGAAGCAACTCGTCCTAAACAGTAAAGACCTTTCCTGCATTTTCTTTGAGGAAATGTTTTGTTGATGGTGGTGGTGATCATTGGTTAGGGGTTTGTTTTTGTTTCTTTGGTTGGTTGGTTGGTTGGTTGGCTGGTAGGTAGCTTGAGACTCGATGTCACTCTGTAACCCAGGCTGCCCTAAAACTCACGATTCTCCTGCCTTGGCCCTAGACCCTGGAGTGCAGCCATGTGTCATGAAACCCTCAGCAATTTTGTGTTTTGTAGACCGAACTTCATGCCTAGTAAAAATCAACCACAAAAGTAACAGTAATCATATATTTAGCGATGTATTTTTTGTTGTTCTTTTTGTTTCTTTTTTCATGCTTTTATTGTTGTCGTTTTACATTTATTTATATGTTTGTTTGCGGGGGTTCCTGTCGGGCTGCACGTACATGGAGGTCAGAGGAGAATTCGTAAGAACCACTCTGTCCTTGCACCATGTGGGGTCCAGGGAGCCAGCTCAAGTCAGGTTTGGGTACAAGGACCTTTATCTGCTGAACATCATCCAGGCCCTTATTTGTTTCTTCTTTGTCTATTTGTTTTATTAAAACTGCATCTTTAAATATCAAAAGAGAGGAGTCCACCCCAGACAGCTCCAGGGTGAGTCTTACTAAGTGTTTGCAGAAGCATCCACACTAATTTTATATGATCTCTGAGAGGGGCAGGAGGAGAAGGAAAAGAATAGTTCCTGATTTACTTTATGATGCTAGCCTGACCCCCTTCCAGGCAAAGACCACACAGAAGAACTTCACCCAGCCAACGGGGAGGAGCCACAGCCCAGCCCTGTCCTCACCAGCAGCCACAGGACTTAGTTCCCTTCCCCCTCAGCGACCCCAACTCAGGTAAAGCCACATCCTTGACTCCACCACAGAAACTTCAAGATGAATCGGCCCGAAGCAAAGGAGTGGGTTCCTCAAGTGTCTCCACAGAGGGTTGTGTGAATAAAGAACGGTGCACACCAAAAGAATGGAGAGGGTTTCTGGAGGGGGACTGTCACACTTAGTTGTCACATTTAGATGGCTATAGGATGCCTCCACTTTATAAATTACATTGCTCGAAGGATGTAATTCAGAGCAAGCTTTAAGGATTAACTAACGTGTAAAGGTTGAGTAAAGCTTAAAGATTAAGTTGGAAAAAAAAAAAGAGAATAAGCTGGCTTATCTATTTCTCTTTTATGAATGAAATTATCAGGTGTTTTTACACCGTCACACTCATGCTGGCCATGAGCTTACCTGTTAGTGTTCTTCTCGTCCTGGTTTGAGATGCCCTAAGAGAACACTCGGTGAGCAGTCTTGGTTTTATCAGCTGCACTGAAACTTCCTGTCTCTCATCATCAGGAAACAAACTAGATCCCAGGGCAAGGTGCTTCGTTCCTTCTGTGTTTCCTTGATCTCCTGTCTGTCTTTCTGCCCTGCCTTGTGACCACTGATCATATCCTCAGTAATATAGACGCAGAGAACCCCTAACAATGTCCTAACGGAGAGCCAGGCACAGTGGCATACACATGTAATTCTGGCGTTTGGAAGCCCACACAGGAAGCTTGTGAGTTACAGAGCAACCTGACCAGCACAGTGAGACCTTTGTCCCAAAGAAAGAAAAAGAGGAGACTAAAATCATTCAATATAAAGTCATCTTTGGCAGAATTCAACATCCATTTGTGAGACTAAAAAGAAACCTCCGAAAAAAATAGGAATAGAGGGGAAATTTTCTAACTTGATATTCACCCACAGGGAACTACATAGTGACTTGTATGACAAATGTGACACTTAATGGTGGGAAGGTTTCCTCTAAGACCAAGAACATAGCAACAGTAGCTTCTCCTCCCTCTTGGTGCTCGGGACCTACCTCAGGGCCTTCAGAGAGGTTGCTCAGTGCATTCAGTATAGGCTTTTCTTGCTGCTTAATATTGAACACGGGACCTTGGGAAGGCTAAGGAAGTGCTAACTCTCCTCTGAGCTATTCATAGCACAACCCAAAAGTACAAGGGGTTGAATTTGGTGCATGTGCATGTGCACGATTTGTGTGTGGTGTGTGAGTGTGTTGTATGTGAGTATGAGTGTGTGTGTGTGTGTGTGTGTGTGTCTGTGTATAGATTGTGTTAGGGATCAAATGCAATATCCCATACATGCTAGCTAAGCAAGCTCCCTCCCATGAGCTAGACCCACAACTCTATATATATTTAGATAAATAAACGAATGGATGGATGGATGGATGAACAGATGGACAGATGGACAGATAGACAGCAGACAGATTAGAAAGGGTAAAAAATCTTCTCTTTGAAGAAGCGATTCATAAAATAAAATTAGGTTGCTGGGTATGGTCATTCATATCTTTAATGCCAATGTTTAAGAGACAATTTGAGGGTTGGGGATTTAGCTCAGTGGTAGAGCACTTGCCTAGCAAGCACAAGGCCCTGGGTTCAGTCCTCAGCTCAAAAAAAAAAAAAAAAAGAGGCCAGCCTGGCCTACACAGTGAATTCTAGGCCAGCCAGGGTTACATAATAAGATTCTGTCTATAAAAAGAAAAATTGTCACCAGGTTGTCCAGGCATGGTTTCTGTCTCTGTCTGTCTGTCTGTCTGTCTGTCTGTCTCTCTCTCTCTCTCTCTGTGTCTCACACACACACACACACACACACATACACACACACGTACACGCACACACATACATGCACACATAACACACATATACACAATACATATACATATACACAACACACACATACATATACACAACACACACACACACACACACACACACACACACACACACACACTTGTCTTCCTCATACTTAGAAGGCTGGAGAATCTCAGACCAGCTTGGACTGTGTAAAAAGACCTGACCTTAAATAAAAAAAAAAAAAATGTGGGGGCTGGGGATTTAGCTCAGTGGTTAGAGCGCTTACCTAGGAAGCGCAAGGCCCTGGGTTCGGTCCCCAGCTCAGAAAAAAAAAAAAAAAAAAGAACCAAAAAAACAAAAAACAAAAAACAAAAAAAACTATGGGCTGGAGAGATGACTCAGTGGTTAGGAGCACTGACTGCTCTGCCAGAGGTCCTGAGTTCAAATCCCAGCAACCACATGGTGGCTCACAACTATCTGTAATGAGATCTAATGCCCCTTTCTGGTGTGTCTGAAGACAGCTACAGTGTCCTTATATATAATAAATAAATAAATAGGGTTGGGGATTTAGCTCAGTGGTAGAGCGCTTGCCTAGGAAGCGCAAGGCCCTGGGTTTGGTCTCCAGCTCCGAAAAAAAAAAAAAAAAGAACCAAAAAAATAATAATAATAAATAAATAAACCCTTTTTAAAAATCTCAATGTTTTTATTTTTAATTTTTTAAATGTGATCTAATGACAAGGGGCCCACTGTCCAGAGAAGTTGGAACACTGCTCCGTGTGAAATAAAGTATACATGTAGAAAGTGGAACGGGAGAGGAGTGTGGACACCAACTGAGGGCGGCAGTTACCTCGGGATCCGGAAGGAGCCGGAGACATGAGACATTTCCCAGTGCTGACCAGAACAGAATATGCCAGCCAACACAAACATCCAGTCGACTGGGCAAACATATTCCTTGCTGATGGAGGATGTTTCGAGGGGCAGACACCATACCACAAAAATAAGCCCTCCAGGAGATCCAATTTCCTTCGCTCTGCTCTGTATTCATCAAATCATTTCGGATCTTAATTTGATTTCTGATGGCTTCCTCAGTGGAAAAGAAGGAGCTGGGGAGACCGGTCCACTAAATGATTATGTTTCCTTCGCTTACAACCCTCCCATGGTTTTGTGGAATTGGATATTTTATTCTAAATTATGTTCTCTCGAAGGCATAATAGTATTTTCCTCCCAACAAGAACATAGTCCTGCTGGGCTTGGTGGCACACACCTGTAATTCCACCTACTCTGGAGGCTCCAGCAGTCGGATTGAGAGTTCAAGGCTGGCGTGGACTACATAATAAGACCCTGTTTCAAAACAAAGAAAAGAAATAGACTATAATCCGTCCTTGAAAACAAAGGGATTAAACCGGCATCTTTTTTTTTTTTTTTCTTAAACAAGGTCTTAGGTTCCTCACTATTTCTGGCTGGCTTTGAATTTGTTATATATAGCAATGTACGTAGCGGGAGATGAGCTTGAAATTCTGATTGTCCTGCCATTCAAGCTCTTGGGAGGCAGAGGCAGGAGGAGCACTATAAGTTCAGGACCAGCTCTATCTGTTGGTATTCTGTCTAAGCTCCACCCCCACCGCTACCTGGCAACAGCCAGGTATGCTCCGCCCCACGGTTGCCTGGCAACAGCTAGCTGTGTCTGACTATAAAAGGGGCTGCTTGCCCCCTCTTCTTTTTTTTTTTTTTTTTTTTTTTTTTTTTTTTTCTTTTTCTTTTTTTCGGAGCTGGGGACCGAACCCAGGGCCTTGCACTTGCTAGGCAAGCGCTCTACCACTGAGCTAAATCCCCAACCCCTTCCCCCCTCTTCTTGCTTTTTGTTCTTTTCTTCTCTTCTCATTTACCCTCTTGCCTGTCCCTTCTCTCCGGATCTCCCCACTCCCTCCACGTGCCCATGGCCGGCCTTTCTTCTCTTCTTCTACTCTTCTTCTCTCATTAAACTTTTCCGAGTAGAACCATTGTTGACTTGGTGTGCTTTGTCTGGGACGCAGGCCGAGATTTAAACCCCAACACAATCTACATAGCAAGTTCCAGGTCAGACTGTTGCTGTTAGAGTTGTTGCTGCATACTTTTTATATCATTTAGCCATTTTACATCACCTGTCTCCAATAATTCTTACTTTTGTAACATTTCTTTTTGCAAAAATAAAAGCACGATTTATTAGCCAGGATGATCATAGACTTGGGGTTCTTCGGTAAGGTAAAGCCTTTGGGGTTTTTTCTTTGTTTGTTTGTTTTTGTTGTTGTTGTTGTTGTTGTTTAAAGATTTATTTATTATATATAAGTACACAGTCGCTGACTTCAGACGCGCCAGAGGAGGGCATCCGATCCCATTACAGATGGTTGCGAGTCACCATGTGGTTGCTAGAATTTGAACTCAGGACCTCTGGAAGAGCAGTCAGTGCTCTTAACCGCTGAGCCGTCTCTCCAGCCCCAAAGCCTTCATTTTTTGAGTTAATTTGCAACCTTAAAATGTTGTATAGAAGAAGCCTAGTTTCTTGGGTTAATATGATGAGATTATTTCTAAACATTATATTTTTCAAAAAATGCAAGCTAATGACCAAAAAAAAAGGGGGGGGGGGAATGAGATGCCAAACTCCCTCAAGTTAGAGTAAAAAATAGTACAATGTTGTAAAGTAGTGAAAAGCTTTCCTATAATTTTTAAAAAACATTTCTGTGATTCTTGGGAAATTGCACATATTTTGATCACATCCCCATACCTGCCATACTCCTGATCCATCCCCAATTCTCTACCCTCTTCATCTGTTGTTGTTGTTGTTGCTGTTTATTTAACAGGATCTCACCAGATACAGCCCTGGTTAGCCTGGAACTCACTGCATAGACTAGGCTGATCTTGAATTAACGGAGAGCCGCCTGCCTTTGCTTCCCACATTCTGATTAATGATATCCACTTCGTCTTGCCTGAGCCCCGTAGGCCGGGAGCGGGACATGGCTTGGGTTGGAAACCAACCTCAGTGTGGTATTTAACCATCCTAGTCCTGAGGCTCGAGGTGACACACTAGAAGGTCAGTGGACTGCCCTGGGAATAATAGTCTGCTTTCTGGTGAGCGGCCCTTAGGCAGCTGAGAGCCAGCACAGAGAGATTAGGTACTCAAGTGACAACCTCATGTGGTGGCCAGGCCTCCTGTCAGGGTCATCTTCTCTGGTAACTAAATCATTCAAGGCATGCCTGTGCCCGGGGCAGTAAAATCAGTGTGAACCCTGGAAGCAAGGAACAGTGGCACACATCGCTGTAAGCCCAGGACTTGAAAGGAGAGAGAATGCTGTGCTTTGAAGCCATCTTGGAGCATCCAGGCAGCCTGGGCTGTGGAACAAGACTCTTATTTTTTTAGGGCTCCTATTGACTAACCTGTTTATCCCAACCACTACCCTTTAAAAGAGACTGCATCGGCCATAGCAGGTATATTACTGCTTTGATTGTTCTATTACTGAAAAAAATAAAATAAAACCTCCCCCTGGGTAGTAGGAAAGGAACCCAGGGCCTCACACATGGCTAAGCTAAGCACACATTTATGCAGACACTACTACCTACCTCTGAGTTAGGGTTTCTCTTGTTGCAATGAAACACTGTGACCAAAAAGCAAGCTGGGGAGGAAAGGCTTTATTTGAATTACGTGTCTATCACTGAAGGAAATCAGGACAGGAACTCAAACAGAGCAGGAACTGGAGCTGATGCTGAGGCCATGGAGGGTGCTGCTTACTGGCTTGCTCCTCCTGGCTTGCTCAGCCTGCTTTCTTATAGAACCCAGGGACCACCAAGCTCAGGGATGTCTCCACCCACAATGAGCTGGGCCCTCCCCCATTGATCACTAATTAAGAAAATGCCCTACAGCTGGATCTCATGGAGGCGTTTCCTCATCGTTGGGGTTCTCTCCTCTCTGATAACTCTAGCTTGTGTCAAGTTGACATAAACACTATCTAGTTCAGCACCTCAACACAGAATGATGGTAAGTTTTCAGTAAAGAGATTGAGTATAGAGTGACAGGTATCATATCAAACTAAATGAAGATGATTTTGCTAGATGATTCTTTTCCTTAGTAAGGCAGAAATTGGGGCCTGAGAGATGTTTCTCAGGATCAAGGCAGCTGATGCCAAGATTGACAACCAGAGTTCACTCCCAGGAACCCACAAACAGAAAACCTGCTCCCACAGTTTCCACCTCCGCATGCTTGCTGTGGCACACGTTCTCTCTCTCTCTCTTGTCTCTCTGTCTCTCTCTGTCTCTGTCTCTCTCATATACACACAAACCCACAAATGAAAATAGACACATGCAACAAAAAATAGAAGCACGACACAGACACACACATCGAGACATAAATAAACACTCTTGTAACCTCAGCTTCAGTGAAAACTCAAGGGAATAAAGAGTGGGACACAAAATTCTCTGGCCTCCGTACACACATGCACAAGGGCACACTCGTGTGCCATGTTCACACACATATATATGCATGTGCACACACATTCACACACATACATATATACGACACTTACACAAATGCATGCACACACAAGCACACATGCTCACACACACATACAAACATACACATAAATATAGTCACACACATAAGCATATGCATACATATATGCGCACACACACACACATGCACACACACACACACACACACACACACCACACACACACGCACGCACATATATACACATAGAAAGGAAGGAACCCTGCAGCTGATGGTCAGGACGTAGGCACCCTAGGTCACTGCTCGTCGTGAAATTTGGAGATTGTTTTTCTTTTCCTCTGGCATCGTTTTCCATTCCTGCTTATCAGTCCCAAAAGCCGCAGCCATTACGACATTACATCACGATGGGCATATTACAATTTCCTAGATTACATCTTATCTGACATTAGTTACATTTTAGGGTGCTTGCTTCCTGCCACTTTAATTTCATAAGTAGACTATCTCCGGATCACAGAAGAGGATGAACCAGCAACTTCCACTCACTCCCCCAGCGCCATTTCCAGAAGCTAACATTTTCTTCGCGGGCCTCGGTTTCAGGGCACATTATCTGTTGGCTCCGTGGCTTTTCGTCCATTAGCCATAATAAGCGATGATAGCGTTCTGTTCTTCGGGTATTTTGAGTATCTGGCATGAGGGGAGCTTCAAGCAGGGTCTACGTCCAATTGTTGTCTTGATGGCAAAGGGAGCTTTGCAAGAGATGGGTCATCAAATCCTGATGTTACTGTTATTAGCTTGAAGAAAAGGAATTACATGTCACGTAGGGGGACATTAAAGATACAACTGTAATATTACCATAAAATGCTTAATGTTATAGAGTATAAAGAGGAAACACAGAGTTTTTACAAAATGTAACTGACTCATTCCCTATCACTGATAAGGTTTGGTTTGTTTGTTTGTTTGTTTTTGTTTTTTAAGAAGAAGAAAAAGGAAAAAGAAAACGAGCCTAAATCAGGTCTATGGAGGGCACATAAATTTAAATTGATGTCTAATGACCGTCTAGCATCATGGGAGATGAAAAGAACCCTATTTCAGTTGCACAGAAAACCTACTGCTGTATCAGTCAGCTATCCGTTACTAAAACAAGTCTCTGGAACGAACCTTACTAAGAGGGAAGGTTTAATTGGGTTCTCGGTTTTGAAATTTTGGGGTAGGACACTCTCTGCTGCTTTGGGCCTATGGCAAGAGAGCTGTTTTTGGCAGAACTTTACCTCACGGCCAGCTCTAAAAGAGGAAAAAAAGAAGGGGTGACTTTAAATAGATGTGCAAGGACTGGAAGGTCATCTACAAGGTTCCCCTCCTTAAAGCTCCATTGTAAGGCCAGCTCTGAGGAGGTCAAGTCAGGAGTGTCAGGTGTTGGTTCATCGGGTATATAGATAGTGAGCTCAAGGCCAGCCAAGGAGACATGGGACTGCATCTCAAAAAGAATAAAAAAGGTTCTACCATCCAGAATGCCTTCCCACAGACAAGGGGCCAAGGACTGTAACACATGATCTCTTGGGACAGCCATCTAAACCACAGCAATCCTGTTATAGCTCTTTTTTTTTTTTTTTTAAGATTTATTATTTAACATATGTGAGTACACTGTTGCTGTCTTCAGACACACCCGAAGAGGGCATCAGGACTCATTCCAATGGTTGTGAGCCACCATGGGGTTGCTGGGAATTGAACTCAGGACCACTGGAAGAACAGCCAGTGTTGTCTGTTCCAGCACTTGACAAACCCTAGAGAAATAGTGGGACAAGGCACTGTGGCATACACCATTGGCCGCAGCGCTGAGAAGGCAGAGGCAGGTGGATCTGTGTGAGTTGGAGACCAGCCTCACATTCATAACAAGTCCCATGCCATCTGGGCTACACAAGTAAGATCTGTCAAGAAAGGGCGGGGCGGGGTGGGGCGGGGCAGAAAGAGGAATAGGAGGTGGAAGTATGGTGATGTAGCTCAGTTGGTAGAGCGAGTGACTACTACTGAGGAAGCCCTGAGTTCCCTCCCTGGCCTCACGAAAACCAAGGGGATGGGTTTGCCTGAGACTCCAACACTCAGAAGACAGAACATCAGAAGTTCAAAGTCACCCTGAGCCACAGAACCTTATCCGAAATAAAATATAATAGGGCTGGAGATGGTTCGGTGGGTAAGAGACCTGGATGCTCTTCCAAAGGATCTAGATTCAATTCCCAACACCTACACGACAGCTCACAACTGTCTGTAAATCCAGTTCCAGGGGAATCCAACGCCCTCCTACAGACATTCATGCAGGCCAAACACCAACGCTCAAAGGATTTAAAATAAATATATTTTTTAAATTATCTTTTTAGTTCTCTCTAGTTCTATTCCTCCTGTGGTTCTACAGACCCCCATATTTAGGCCAACTGTTTGCAAGACTTATGTTCCAGATGTTTTAGGGGAAGAGGAAGCCTTTTTATTCCCTGTATGTGGGGGAAAAGCTGAACATTTTCCATGGATATTTTACAAAATGGGGTTGCGAAATCTGCCTGAGCAGAAAATTTGTATTTTATGTACGAAAGATATTAAAGATACATTCTGCGTATTACCTACTGGGAATAAAGTAGTACCTGTTAGACGCAGCCATTTCATGCCTCTGAATTTCAGTGGCTGAATTCAGAGAAGTGGAGGGAATCCTGAAAATTACAAAGCATGTCCAGATAAAAGTAGTAATCAGAAGGCCGGATTATTTTAAGTTCCTCCAAACACACAGAGTGCAACAAGCCACTCGTTCATGTTGTGAGGGATACCCGGGTGGGAGGACGAGTGTCGAGTGTAACCATGGCAATAGACAATCTTGTGGTATCTAAAAGTTCAGCTAAATGGAGGACAGCATCAATCTGTCAAGTACTGCATGGACTCAATGCCCCTTCCTTCATCTCAGAGGGACGAGAAGACTGGAGGTCATGTTTCTCAGACTCTTGCAGTAGGATGCTGGATACACTGAGACTTGGCCTTCTCTGAAAGGGACAGTGGGTAAGCGGGCTTACTCTGTGTGTGTGGCGGGGGAGGGGCATAGCGCTTCCCACCCTGTGAACACCACTTCACTGAGTGTGAGGCAGGGAGGGAAATTCAACCGAGGCAGACGCTCTTCCGATTCCATTCCACGGGTAATTTATAATCAAAATTCCAGGCTCACAGGAGTACGGTTCAAGGATAGAACATGCACTTATAACGGGCAAGGCCCTAGGCTCAACGACAAGGGTTGGGTGGGGTGAGACAGGAAGTTTGCTAAAAATACAGTGCATCCAGGTGTGGTGGTGTAAACCTCTAATCCCATCACTCAGGAGATAAAGACATGAAAATGATAGGTGAGTTCAAGGCCAGCCTGGCCAGCATGTTCCAGGACAGTCAAGGCTGCAGAGAGGGACCCTGTCTTTAAAAAGCAACTGGATGAAAACAAAAAACGAAGGCTCAGTTGAGCCTGGTGTGGTGGTTCACACCCAGCACTCAGGAGGCAGAGATTCGAGGGTCATACATGAGTTCCAGGTCAGCCTGGACTTCTTAGCAGGACCTTGTCTCAAAAACCAAAAGAAGAGGAACTCTAATGGAGTTGGGTGTGCATACGTGAGTCATCAGACTCACTCCTATAATCCCCGCCCTCCTCAGGCCAACTCGGAGAATCACATGAATTCCAGGAGAGCCCTGGCTGCTGAGCGAAACCCGATATTAATAAAAAGTGAAAAGAAAGCACAGGACAAAAGTTCAGTGGGAACCCAACTTCCATTCCTTTGTGTCAGTCTAAGCACCGAACGCCCGAGTTAAAGAAAGCTCTTGCTCCTGGAACCCTCTAGAACGGCTTCTATTCCCAACATGAATGCGTGTTTCCTCTCGTGCTCAGACATTTTAAGATTATAAGGATGAATAAGGGACTCGACCTCAGATGAATCCTTTGAAGGGCAAGTTGAATGGAAGAGAAAGAGAAAAAAGGTGGCTGGGGCATCATGTCACAAATGGTGGCTCGAGAGCATGTGACGATTGAAGAGGAACAAAACCACCGCCTAAAGTTCCTTTGAAACGCGTCACGCAAGACTTACTGCCATCTCAATTCTCATTTCGGGAGAATTCCTCGGGCTGGGATTTGATTTCCGGAACATCCCTCTAATACACACTAATCCCTTTTATTTGCTGAAAGAACAGGTACAAAGCCTTTGATTAGACAATGACCCTTAGCTACACGTAAAGAACCTATTTCCTTCCCGGCATACTGATTCCTCAAATGTGCGTAGCAACTGGTAGAAAACTTCCAGTTGTTAGCAAGTGGGAGGGTCCTTTACCGGCTACTTTTTACTCTGAAAATCTTTTCAGACATAGATGTATGGACATCAGCAACCATCCGTACCCTCACCGGAAAGTCCACCCTTATAATTTCCTTTTTCGCTCAACAATTTAAATCACAGACCTGGTAATGACATTGCCCCTGAAAAGACTTCAACGTGTAATTCCAGAGGACAAGAATGGTCTTCTACACAACCCACAAATACACATAAAACACACACACACACACACACACACACACACACACACACACACACACACTAAATAATGTATTAATAGAAAACATTCTAGCTCCTTCATTGGTTGTCTGGCCCATGTTCCCTCAGGAGAATATTCTTTTTAGGTAAATAAATTCACTTTAAAGATGCAAGGTGACTGAAAGAGAAAAACTGACAGATAACAGAGCGAGAAAACACTGTCGAGGTGAAGACACAGCAAAGAATGGCCAGAGTGGGGCCATGCAACTGGAGCTCGAAACTACTACCTGGAAAACGCTAGAAGCAATGGGCTGTGCTGTCTAGACTGTGTAGGAAAAGAAAATAGAGCAAGACAGATGTTAGCATGTTGGGAGAAAATTAACTAAGTACAGCTGGCTGGGCGTATCGCTCAGTTGGAAGGGTGACTGCTTAGCATACTCGAGCCCTGGGTTTCATTCCTCACCAGTGCCACATAAGCCTGAGACAACCCAGCATTTGAGAAGCTAAAGGCAGGAAGATTGAAAGGTTGAGGCCAGCAGGGTCTATGTAGCTAGTTTGAAGCCACAGCCTGGAATCCTTAACCGGATCTTGTCTCAAAGAAAAAACTGAGCACAATGAGAAGAGATGACTTGGTTAAAAAAAAAAAAAAAAGAATGAATGAATGAATGTGCAGTGTCTAATTAGAGTCCAACCTCCGAAGCCACCAAAAGGGCAGCATTCATTCTGCTAGAGCAGCTGGTATTGCGAGCACTGTGGGTGAGGTGAAGGGAAGTTATCTGCCTAAGATCTCTTTGTCTCCCCAAACTCATCTGTCAAATACAGAGATACAGTAGGTGCGGTCTCCTATATTTCTGGAAGGATTAAACAGATTGAAATGAGAAGGCTTAGTGGGTAAAGATGCTTGCTCTGCAAACCTGGCAACTGGAGTTAGATCTCCAAACCCAAAACGGTGGAAGGAGAGAGC
This sequence comes from Rattus norvegicus, assembly GCF_021556685.1. NCBI lineage: Eukaryota > Metazoa > Chordata > Mammalia > Rodentia > Muridae > Rattus > Rattus norvegicus. The sequence continues at coordinate 20,042,613 of NC_141550.1, read as the reverse complement.
CAATTTCACAAGGTTGCCCTCTGACCACACACGTGCTCGTGCTCTCTCGCTCTCTCGCTCTCTCTCTCTCTCTCTCTCGAGCGCGCGCGCGCGCGCGCGCGCGCACACACACACACACACACACACACACACACAAATTTACTAATTGAAAACACTCTAGCCCTTCCATAACACATACGTAAGAAACATTGTTAAAATCTCAGTGAAGCTGACCTCAGTTATGCACACCCGTGGTTTGGAGGCCGCAGCAGGGGTTCAAGGTCAACTCAGACTAAACTCAAAAGCATTCAGTGCTGTCAGGTGTGAGCTCGAGCCAGGCACACTGCTACTGTCCAGGCGCTTGGGAAACTAAGACAGGAGGATTGTTTGAGCCCAGATGTTCAAAGCTAAGGCAATATAGTGAGATGCCACCTTAGGGTGGAATAGTATTTTGAAGCCACAACTAGCCAGAAAGGGTCCACCCTCTCCACAACACCCCCACCCCTACCCCGTTTCTCCCCTCCCTCTGCAGCCTGGGGCGAGAAGAAGGGCAAAGTGGAGGAGGAAGTTATATGTCCGTGGGCAGACAGGAGAGGTGGGGCAGGAAACTAAGAAATGGTAAACCTAGACTGTAGATTATAAAGGGTCTTCTTCCCCCAAAACATCGGAATTAGACTCCGCTCCCACGTGAGTGTGGAAGCAGCCAGAGGACTACAGATAATTGCCATATAACCAATTGTGTTTTATGGAGTATTGATTTATCACTTGGTTTTACAATAGATGTCAAGTGCTGAGAACGAGCCCTAGCATGTCAAACGCACTCAATAAATGTCTGCTGTCATTTTTATTGTCACCTCCTTCTTGTCCGTCCCCACTAACTACCTCGCCCACTTCAGGGCCGCGGCACCACTTGACTGCCGACAGAGAACTCAAAGAACCCACCAGAAGCCCCAACCCTAAGTTCCTGAGTGACTACTACAAACACCTCAGTCACTTCCGAAAGGGTGCTCCTGTGAAAACGGATCTGCTTGGCTCCAGGAATCCCTGTAAGGCTAAGCAAAGCTCGACCAGACCATGGTGAGCATCTGACATAAAGGCAAATGCCCCTAGGCTGCTCGGTTGGAATTACCTGCACAGCATGGGGTCTCTGAGGCTGTTTGTGATTGGCTAGACGCTCACTTCCTGCCAATTAGAGAACTGGGTTTTAACATACAGAAAAGACCAGCTGGCAAAGAGGAAACAGGCAAACAACACAGACTCCCAAAAAATAGACCTCTGGACTGGCAGAAGCTCTAAGTAAACAACCCCGTTCTCGTTCAAGTTCCTAGCGAACCCCCAGAGTGTTAAGAACCCAAAGGGTCTTAACTCTCAGACCATATTCTTGCCCCCGCTCCTTCTTCTAACATAATCTTGGCACTGCTCAAAGACCCCGTGGTCCTCTAGGCTTTATGTCCTCCCTTTGCGTCTCTTTCGTCCTCCAACAGAGCCCGGATACTTCCTACCACGGGAAACCCCAGAGTCACCAAGTTTTGAAGCTAGGAGAAAATTATTTGTCATGAGCTTGCAACATGCTTTTTGAAAATAACTACCAACGCCAGAAGTGCGTGGTTGTGATTGGAACGAGAATACTTCCCATAAGCTCCTGTATATGCATACTCGGTCCCCAGTTGGTGGAACTGAATGAGGAGGTGGAGTCTCGCTGGAGTTCCATCACTGGGGGCAGGCTTTAATGTTTTAGGGCCTCGCTCAACTTTCTGTTCTTGCCCTCTGCCCCTTGTGTACAGATGCAAATGTGACCAGCCAGCTTTCTGCTCCTTCAACCATGATTTCCCTCACAAATGTCATTTGTCCTCACAGCCGTGGTTTGAATAGGAATGGCTCCCATAGACTCATATGTTTGAATACTTGGTCTGTACGGAGCAGCACTTTTAGGAGGTGTGGCCTTGCTGGAATAGGTGTGGTCTTGTTGGAGGGAGGGAGTCTCTGTAGGGGCGGGCTTTGATGTCTCCTATACTCAAGCTATGTTCAGTGTGGCACAAAGTTTGTCCTTGCCGCTTGCAGGTCAAGATGTAGAACTCTCGCCTCCTCACGCCACCATGCTTCCTGTCGTGATGATAATAGACTGAACCTCTGAAACTGTAAGCCAGCCACAAATTAAATCGTTTTCTTTGTAAGAGTTGCCATGGTCATGTTATCTCTTCACAGCAATAGAAACCCTAACTAAAACACCCTAAAAAACTAAAAAAAAACAAACAAAAACAAAAAAACCCAATAAAACACCCATTATGGAGGACTCTGTCCCTTTGAAACTATACACCAAAATAAACTGTTTTCTCCCCTCAATTGCTTCTTGTCAAGGTGTTTTTATCAGTGACAGAAAAGTAATTAATGTAAGCATAGACTTTTGCACTCAAACAATTCTACCACAAGTAACTTATCCTGTTGAAAAAGAATCAGAGAAGCTTGCAAAAATGAACCACATTTTTCATTGTACCACACTTCAAACAGCTAAAGTCAGAAACTAATTGTACGTCTATCATTTGAGAGATTGGTTGGATGATTATTGGCAAAATGTGGCTATTCGATGAGACAGCATTGATCAATATTAGGAAAGGGCTCTAAGTGAAGGCAGAAATGGATTCATGTCATCATAGGAAGCAAAAATCTTATGTCATACAATGAAAAGTTATATTCTGATTTTATTTACTGAAAAAATATTTTTACTCCATTTGAAATATAAGCATGATTTCATAGACCAGAGAAAAACAATTGGGGGCATGGAAGATAATTTAGTTGGTAAAGTCTTCCTACACGAGCATGAGGACCTGATTCATATACCAGCACCTACATAAAGAAAGAGGCAGCTGGGGCTGGAGAGATGGCTTAGTGGTTAAGAGCACCGACTGCTCTTCCAAAGGTCCTGAGTTCAAATCCCAGCAACCACATGGTGGTTCACAACCATCTGTAATGAGATCTGATGCCCTCTTCTGGTGTGTCTGAAGACAGCGACGGTGTACTCATATACAATAAATAAAATCTTTAAAAAAAGAAAGAGAGAGAGAGAGAGAGAGAGAGAGAGAGAGAGAGAGAGAGAAAGAAAGAAAGAAAGAAAGAAAGAAAGAAAGAAAGAAAGAAAGAAAGAAAGAAAGAAAGAGGCAGCTGTAACTCCGGGGTTGAGGCAGACCCTTGGTCATTGCTGATCATCCAGTATGGTTAATCAGTGATGCCCAAGTTAAGCAAGAGACCCTGTCCCAAAAGGCTAAGAGGCTGACTCAGTGGATAAGCCATGACAAGCCTGAAGCCCTGTGTTTAATCTCTAACACCCATAGGAAGATGGAAGGAGAGACCAGCGCTGTTACTGTCCTCCAACCTCCAGTCATATACCATGGCACACATCTTCACACATACAAATACATGCAAATATTAATTCTGACAGTTTATATATGCCTGGCTCAGTGAGTGGCACCATTAGGAGGTAATTAGCCTTGTTGGAGGAAGTGTGTCACTGTGGGTATGGGCTTTAAGACCCTCATCCCAGGTACCTGGGAGCCAGTCTTCTCCTAGCAGCCTTAGGATGAGGATGTAGAATTCTCGGCTCTGTCTACACCGTGCCTGCCTGGACGCTGCCTTGATGATAATGGACTGAACCTATGAACTTCTAAGCCAGTCCTAATGAAATGTTGCCCTTATAAGAGTTGCCTTGGTCATGGTGTCTGTTCACAGAAGTAAAACCCTAAGACATTAATAATCAAAATAAAACTATTTTAATTAAATGGAAAGTGACTTAGGAAGATTCTTGATGACCCTTGATACCTGTGCACACATGTGCATGTGCATCTACACACACTCATACTCAAGTCTGAAAGGATTTAGAATCTTACCTCTAAGCTGTAGGAATATTAGTGACTTAAACTTGCTTCTTTTTTTTAATCTCTAAATTCTATAATTCTTCACTGAGGGGAGATGATGGAAACATGTTCTATATTAACTGCATATTTAATATGAAATAAAAATACAACAAAAAAATCCTCCTTTTAGCCCCAGGTAAGCCTATGGCAGTCATTTTTCGGTTACTATAACAAACACTTGAGATAATTAACTTATAAGATGAGAAGGTTTATTGTGGCTCACAGGCGACTCTAATGCACATGGGCTTGTGGTGAGGCAGTATAATTCATAAGAGGCAAGAAGCACAACCAAAAGCAAAATGATACAGCCGCAGATTGGATGCAAAGAGAAGCAGAGTCAGGATTCACTGATGTCAATGCCCTATTCTAGCTTAGGATTGAAAGGAATAGTCTGCAGATAGATAGATGATTGATAGATAGATAGTAAATAGATGATAGCATTTTTAATTTATCTATTTGTTTAATTTTTTTTAATTAAAGATAGGTTTTATAAAATCTAACTTCGTATGATCAGAGCTGAGGGTTGATTGAAGCCAGGACCTTTCACATGTCAGACAACTGAGCTACCCCCAACCATCAAACTTGAATTCATCTCACCAGAATGACAGTGGGTTACATGGAGATCCATTAGCTTCAATTTGAAAGAAAAAAGAATGTAGGTAGAATAAAAGTTAGAAGTCTCCAGGGCACAGTGTGATGTCTCAGGCCTTTAAAGGCAAAAGATAGAGCAATGCTTTTGCCAATGGTGTTCTAGTTTGGGTACCCCATGGTGCCCCAAGATACTCCAGATGTTCACAAGTTTCCATTCCTGCTCAACAAGAGTTTCTAGAACCAGGGCAATGTCTCAGCAAGTAAAAGCAATAGCCACACATGCAAGGCCAATGAATGACCCAAATTCAATCCCCAAAAGTAAGCCCGGTGGCACATGTCTGTAGTCCTAGCACTACTACAAGAGATGGGAGACAAAGACAGGATATTCCCCCCAGAAGTTTAACTCGAGTGCAGAGTGCAGCAGCAAATGACAAGACAGACCCTGCCTCAAAAACAAGGTGGGAAGCAAGAGCCAACACCCAAAACTGTCCTTTGACATATGCACCTTGGGAAATGTGCCACCCTCACACGAAAGCATGCACACACACATCACACACACACACACACACACACACACACACACACACACACACACAAATAAATAGTTTTGTTTTTTTTTAAGAGAGAAGAACTTTCTGCTTTTTCCTGTCCAACCTGTCCTATCCCCACCTGGACTGTGAGCTTCATAAATGAATGACAATGACTGGCCAGGTTGTGTATGGTATTAAACAAATACATTAGGGCTGGAGGTACAGCTCAGAGGTAGAGCGTTTGTCTAGCCTGTTCAAGGTCCTGGGTTCAATCTCCACAGACAGACAGGTGACAGACAGACAGACAGAGAGTGACAGAGACAGAGAGACACACAGAGAGGAATAGTAAAGACTTGACTGCCTCTGAATCTTCAGATGTGGGAGACAAGAAGCACGCTAGAAAAACATGCTAGACTGGAAGTCAAAACCCCATGTATCAATTTTAACCCTGCCACTAAACAACTGTGACCACGAACAACTTACTGAGCTTCTGTAGCCTCTATTTGGTCCTGGAGGGAACCTAGCATTACAGTGCAGCATGGTGTAGCATGATGTAACATCCAACAGTTGTGATGCATTATTTCACCCATGCTCTCAGTGTCCTGTAAATCCTGGGCAAAACTATGGTGTTAATTCAGTTATCTGTGAGCTGGCCAAAGGCTTGTGCTACCACACTTGGTAAATACCCTGCTCTGAAAACAAAACAGAATGCCATCCAGTCCTCTGGCATCCTCTCTCCATAGACAACAGTTCCATTAGACTTCTATTAAACACTCAATAGAGCTTGAGGATTCCCCCGATGAACTGGGGGAGCCAGGGCCCTCTGAGTATCCTGATTTGAAAATACTGCACCAGGTGACTGATAAGCTAGAAGATTCCATTATTCTGATAACAAATGTCTGCAAGCCCATACAAATATATGACCTAAAGAGAAGAGATTGTAGGCATGGAAAGAGGTTAAAAAAGGCAGACTGCTCTGACTTCTGAGCATCTTGAGGATTAAGTAATATTCTTAAATGCATTGCCTGGTCATATTTGCAGCTGAGGAAACTCTAGTCTAGGTTCCATCCGATGATCAACTAGCAACATTTATTGAAGCTGGCGGTGGTATGTATCCATAACTCCCAGCACTTGGAAGGTTAATGCCAGCCTAGATTGCATAGTGAGAGTCTGTCTTAAAGAAGTCAAAAGCAGAGAGGAGAAAGGAAGGAAGGGAGGGAGAGAGAAAAAGAATACTCCTACATACAGTGCGTCCCACCTCTTGTGTCGTGGTTACCACTCATCCCTCCTACACTGGCAGCAGACTTCGTGTCTGACAAGAAGTTGTTTTGAAGGTCATAGCTGTTCTTCACAATGTGACTTCATAAGGTAGAAGGATCAGGGGAGCCTCAGGAGTCTCTTTTATAAGGTCACCATCTGAACTATAGGCTAGTGTAACAGATTACCTTTGACTGAGTACTTTATAAACAGTAGAAATGGATTTCTCAGAAGTCTAGGGACTAGGAAGGCCTAGGTGGAAGAACAACACATCCGGTGTCTTGTGAAAGCTCATGGATGGCAACTTCTTACTCTTTTCTTTTATGACAGAATGGACAAATAAGTCCCTGGGTTACTTTTCTAAGACTGTCAATCCTAGGCAGGTGTGGTAGCCTGTGTCTGCACCGCCAGCAAAAGGAAGTTAAAGCAAGACGATCCTCACACATTCAAAGCTAACCTAGGTTAGGAAATTAGCTCAACCTGGACTACTAGTGAGTTAGAGGGCAGCCTCAGAATGAAGCTGATCTCAAAACAAACAAACATTCCATTCAAGGACTTTGTACCCATGCCCTAAAGACCCCACCTCCTACTACTACAGCATTGGGTGTGACCATTCAACATAAAGGTGGGGGGGGGGGTTACAAACATTCAGACCAGAAAGCTACTATCTCATCCAGAACCCTTGTGACCTCGTCAGCCATCAAAGGTGCCACCAGCTAATTCCACCGCATTGGGAGTGAGGATTTGAACGCATACATTTGAGGGTGGTGCATTCTGTTTGTGGCAGACCAGCCCTATTATTACATCATCCTCATCTCATAGACGAGGAAACCGAAGCTCAGTGGGTAGAATGGGACCCAAACCCCCAAACTACAATCCTGAGCTCCTAACCTTCTTGCTAGGATACTTCTCAAGACACCCATGGGCCACTAAATGACTCAATCTAAAATGACCTGGTGGTCTCAATGCCCCAGGTTGTCACACAAAGAACCACAAATTTGGAATCCATTCACACAGTTCAAGGGACTAACAAATCCAAAATCAAGATGACAGCTGGATTGGCTTCTCCATTGCTGCCTCTCTCCTGCTTCTGCTGGCAGTCAGCGATCAACAATGTTTCTCAACTTGTAACCATACTTCTCCAATCCCAGCCTCTTTCCCTGTGACTTTGTCCCCGTGGCATTTCCGTCTCTTCTTTGCAGTCTTTCCTAGGAATTTCTTGAATTTGGGGTTTTCCCATTTGAAGATGATATCATGCTAGTATCCTTACCCCAATTACAGGTTTAAAGACCCTTTTTCCAGGAAAGGTACATTCACAGTCACCAGATATTAGGACATGGTTCCCCTACCATGTAACCAACAACTTCCACTTCAACATTCTTAAGTCATAATGACACATAATCCCATAGTTCTCCACTAGAAGATGGTGGTAACTCCTACATTCCAAAATTTCACCCATATAATATTTGTCATTTGAATTACAAAAATATGGCTGTGATGTTTGTTTGTTTTTTTGTTTTTTGTTTTTTTGTTTTTTTTTTTTTGCTTCTTTTTTTCGGAGCTGGGGACCGAACCCAGGGCCTTGCGCTTCCTAGGTAAGCGCTCTACCACTGAGCTAAATCCCCAGCCCCTGTTTGTTTGTTTTTTAAAGCTAGAGAAGGTTGAGGATGAATCTCAGTGGTGGAGTGTGTGTGACTATTTCACATGTGGCAAGGCCTTAAGTTCTATTCCCAGCACCACAAACGTAAGAGTTAAAATGAAGCACTGGGCTGGGGATATGACTCCATTGGTAGAGTCCTTGAGTAGCATCCATACATCACTGGGTGCAACACCCAGCACCATGTAAAAGCAGGTATGGTGTACATGTCTGTTATCTCAACACTTTCGAGGTAGAGGTGGGAGGCTCAGAGTCAAGGTCAGCATTGGCTATGTACCACATTGGGGGCCAGCCTGGGCTATAGGAGACTATCTTTAAAAAAAAAGTAATAATAATAGTAACACTTAAGAAAAATGGAGGTAGAAAAAGATAGGTAAGCATCATTTATATTTAAACATATTTAAGTAATAGATTGTGTGTGTGTGTGTGTGTGTGTGTGTGTGTGTGTGTGTGTGTGTGTGTGTGGTGTTACTGGTAGTGCTGAGAATTGAACCCAGGACCTTGCACATGCTAGGCGGGGGATCTAACATTAAGCCAAGCAAGCAGCCCCACACTCTTGGTATTCGCCAAAGTCTTGTTGATCTAGGCACATTGCCATGTACCCGTGAAAACAAGAATGTGGGCCAATGGTAGGGTGTATGTCTCCAGGGGCAAAGCCTTGGATTAAAGCCCCAGCACTGAAAATAGAAGAAAAACCTCAGTGTTCACCGTGGTCAAGTTTGCCTTCCAATGAAGGAAGTGCTCTCGGTGCCGACAAAGCCTAGTGGGGGGGAGGGGGGGTTACAGTTAAGAGTCCCCAGGGAGGGCAGGCTGGGACCTCCAGATGGTGTCTGCAATGGGTCCTGAAAGAGGAACAGAATGTAGCCAAGAGGAGCCTAGAAGGCACAATTCAGGTGAAGCCAAACAGGAGAGAGCCATTGTTTACAGTAGAAGATGGACCCCCCAGCCTTCCTGACATGGGGAAGAGTCTACCCCTGAGCCTCAGCCCTAGCCTGAGACATAGCTCAGTCCTGAAAGAGATGGGGGAGCTCAGGTCAGTGAGCAGATCATTTCCCTTTGGGCTCTGTCAGTGTCTGCTCCAACTGTTTCAATGATTGTGACAGTTTGTATACCCTTGGCCCAGGGAGTGGCACTATTAGAAGGTGTGTCCTTGTTGGAGGAAGTGTGTCACTGTGGGGTGGGCTTGGAGACCCTCCTCCTAGCTGCCTGAGGCTGCTCAGTCTGTTCCTGGCTTCCTTCAGGTGAAGATGTAGAACTCAGCTCCTCCTGCACCAGGCCTGCCTGGATGCTGCCGTGCTCCCACCATGATGATAATGGACTGAACCTCTGAACCTGTAAGCCAGCCCCAATTAAATGTTGTCCTTTATAAAAGTTACACTGATCATGGTGTCTGTTCACAGCAATAAGACCCTAACTAAGACAATGACTTCTTGTCATTTGAGACTAGGACCCTGACTTTTACACTCCTAACCCTCCACTGTCCAGATAAAAGCACTTCCTCCAGACACAAAGCCCCCATGGAGCAGCTGTCCTGTCCCCTGCCTGCCCTTACCTAGAGTGGACAGTGGCACTGGATGTGTTCTGTGTTCTCTCCGTCCCCTTGGTCTCCAGAACTCAAACAATCTTGGAATTCGCAGAATTCTACAAAGCACCCATCAAACTGCCATAAACCCATTTTCATTATTAACAAGTGAAGGCAAATTTTTCCGGACCAAAAATCTCAACTCTCTTATCCTGAGAGGTGTGCAGGGGATGGTGGCCTACTATGTCTAAAGATCCCAGGGATGGCGATTGTCGAAAAGGAGCCAGTGAGGACATGAAGAGTCTAATACTCTTCATCCGCAATTCTGAAATTCGAGAAGCTCCTCTAATCATTGTTACATAACTCGCTGGGTGTCAAGGTTTGGCCTGACCTGAATGACAGAAGGCTATTAATAGACTTTATCTCATTCCCTGGCTAGCCTTTGGCTGAAGAAACAGTATGACAGTTGCCCAGTACTGAGAAAGACCCTTCTAGGGATGGTAGGTCTCATTCTGAAACCCATAGGGTCCCGAGGATTCTAGATAAGATTGCCATGGTTACTGCAATCTTACCACAGGTGTATTTGTTGTTTGATTGATTGATTAATTTGGGTTTGTTTGTTTGTTTGTTTAGCTCAGTTTACTTATTTTAATTCTTAGGTTTTTGAGTTGGTTGATTGGTCAATTGGTTGGTGTCTATTGTCTGTTGATTGATTGGTCTCTATATAGCTCAGGATGACCTTGAACTCACTGTATAGTCCATGCTGACCTCAAAGTTTCCCTCACCCGGCCTGAGTGCTGGGATTACAGTCATGCTTCACCCCGTTCAGCTCTGCAGGTGTCTTTAATGAGCATGCTCCCTGGGGCTGTATTTATTCTTAGCTTGTGCTCATTTGAGAGTTTAACCTGGTTATAATCACTGAAAACTCTTTGTAAGGGGCAGATAAAATAACCATGGGCAACGGACGCAAGACAAGTCGGGCAGAGACAGAGGTTGGATCTTGACCTAATTCCCCCCTTTCTCTTGTTATCTTACCTCCTTGGCCCAACAGAGGACAGTCATTTATCGGCAAGGCTAGAGGCAAGAAGAGTCCAGATTGAATTACACTGAAGGGAAGACTCAGAGGTTTGGAATCCTCACCCACTGGACTGGCCCTGCATGCGCCTCCTACATCTCGGGCCTACAGATAGATACTCTAGCTTCACCAGAACTGATGAGAGAGCTGGGTGTGGTGCTGGCTGCTATCATCCAGGATGTAAATTCAAGGCCAGGTTGGTCTACCCATAGGCATTGTCTCAAAAAGTAAAAATAAAAATAGAAGGTTGGTGAAATGGCTCACGGAGTAAAGGTACCCACTCTCGTGTCTGCTAACACACGTTGTTTGATGCCTGGCACCCACATGGTAGAAAAAAAGAAGCAACTCCTGCAAGCCGTCTTCTGACCTGCACATTTGAGCTGAGGAACCCGTGCCTACACACAAACGTGCATCTCCTTTCCACATTAACCTATTTAGGCAATAATTGGAATTTTTTAAATCAGGGGACACTAATATTCCAGACTATGTTCTGCTATTAAAATGATCTATGGCTATGAAGCACTTGCTGGGCATGCACAAGGGCATGGGCTCAATCTCCATGCTGGAAAAGGAACCTAAATGTGAAAGTGAAGTACGATCATCATTTCTCTTCAGGGAAAAGCAAAATCAGCAATAACACTTTACCCAGGCTAAGTTTACCATAAATGAGGCTTGTCTTAGAACACTGGGGTCCAAGGGGAGCTGATTAAAAATCAGTAAGTACTTTATTTTGTGTTTAAGAATTGGTGTTTTCTCTATGAGTTCGAGGTCAGTCTGGTCTACAGAGAGAGAGTGAGAGAAGAAAGGAAGAGAAAGAGAGAGGAGGAGGGAGGGGAGGGGAGGGAGGAGTGGGGAGGGGAGGGAGGAGTGGGGAGGGGAGGAAGGAAAAGGAAAAGGAAGGAAGGGAAGGGAAGGAAGGGAAGGAAAAAAGGGAGAGGGAGGGAGGGAGGGAGGGAGGGAGGGAGGGAGGGAGGAAGAATGTGTCCTTCATTCCACTTCACAAGAAGCACTGAGTGTGTGCCAGGCAGGCCACAGGGGTGACTCAGGAATGGCGCCTCAACCCTAAAGTAAACAAAGATAAAAGAGTTAACAGGAGTTGCAGGACAACGCAAATTAAACCACTGACACCTGAATGGTCTTGGGTAGGTACTAGGAACAGAGTTGTTTTGTCTTTGTGAAGCTAAGATAAATTCAGAAACACTTTATGGAGAAAATAACATCAAAAGCAAATCTAGGAAAGTCGAAACTTGAGCAGAGAAGTGGCTGAGCAGGTTTGCCCTGGTGATCTGATTCAGGTCAAGAACCAACTCCCACAAGTTATCTTGTGATCACTTGCACATCACATCATGATACCAGCATGCCTGTGTGTGTGTGTGTGTGCGCGCACACACACACACACACACACACACACACACACACACACACAAAATGTTTAAAAAAGATATAAAGCAAAAAAATAAAAAGAAATGTGAACAGGGGCTGGCCTGGTGACTCATGCCTGTAATCCCAGCACTTGGAAGGAGGCTGAGGCAGGAAGATCACCAAGGGTCTGAGGAGGCCAGCCTGGGCTATAGTGTGAATTCTACGACAGTTTGAACAGCATAGCAAAGTACTATATCAAAGAAAGGAGGAAAACGAGGGGCAAATGGCTGACCTTCCTCTATTCCCATATTTCTAAAGTTCACTTTGAGTGAGGCATCATGGTTCACATCTGTATCCCAGCAACTTAGGAGGTTCAAAGGATCACAAGATCAAGGCTACCCTGGACCATATAGAGAACTTAAGGTCAGTTTGAGCTATCTCAGACCTTATTTTGCTTTGTTTTTTTTTAAGGCAGCGTCTCTCTATGTTAGTCCTGGCTGTCCTGGGACTTCCTACGCAAACCAGGCTGGTCTAGAACTTACAGAGATCCGTCTACCACTACCAAGTGCTGGGTTAAAAGATATGTACCGCCATGCCCAGCAAGAACCTGTCTTAAAGGGATCAAAATAATAATAACAACAATAAATGAAAATAGCATTCTCTATGGTGAGAGCAGTTCCTGCATTTATCCATATTCTGAGCTCTCAAACAAAACTCACTCTGGCTTTGGCTTCCACATTTACGATTTCCTAAGGGAAGATTCCATTACCCCAGCAGCCTGAATTACAGCCAGGCTGTAACAGAGTGGACAGAAGAAGATTAATTAAGGCCATTGGGTTGGAAAGGACAAATGAATATGACATAACAACATGACAAATGTGGGTGAGCCCAACCCTAATTAGCAATAAAAAAATAATACTTATCTTCGAAAGGCACAAAGCACATATTTCCTGGGACAACTCATTCAAGTTAATCGCCACCTAAACAACCAGGTCAAAGAATTCGTGGGCTACACTGATACCTCCCCTGCTTCCAACGGGTCTTCACTAAACAGTCCTCATGTGAGGCTGGTCTAGGCCTGTGGTGGGAAGAAACGGCCATGGGCCAACAAGGATACCAACATGGCTCCAGGGACACCTTTCCATTCATAAAACTATAGACGTGCAAAAACGTTGGAAGCAAACTAGTATTCTAGCTGCCTGGAAGGTCGAGGAGCTCCTGGCCCTCCTGTCTCCGGCTCCCAAGTGCTGGGATTGCAGGAGTGGAAGAATGCACACAGCTTGGACTGGCTTCCCTGCCCCACCCAAGCCTCAGAACTGAGAAGAGAACCCAGGCCTTTGCTTGTTAGGCAAGCACTGAGATAAAAATCCCCAGCCCTCAGGACAACTTATGTTGATGGGTATTTCCTCCTTCTGGAGACCAGAGGTCTAGCTCAAACAGGGAAACGGAACAGGCCTGTAACTCTGAAAACAGGCCACAGAATCCCTCCTCTCTGAGCTGAGCTACTGCAGGACTCTCAGCTGGATTCTTCTGGGCCTGAACTCAGGGGTGCCCAGAGGGACTTCCACCTCAGGAAGTCCTCAATTGCTTCGTGGCCTGTGAAGAGTAACAGCTCCCCCATCCCCACCCCAATTTGATTCTGCTTTCTTTTCTTTTTCTGTTTTGTTTTTCTTTTCCTGGTTGGTTGGCTGGTTGGCTGGTTGGCTGGTTGGCTGGTTGGCTGGTTGGCTGGTTGGCTGGTTGGCTGGTTGGCTGGTTGGCTGGTTGGCTGGGGGGGGGGGTGTTTGCTTGTTTGTTTGTTTGTTTGTTTGTTTAAGACAAATTCTTATTTCCCAGGTTGGCCTTGAACTCACCATAGAACTGAGAATGACATCGAACTCCTGATGATCCCCTGTTTCAGCTCCCCCCCCCTGTTTCAGCTCACTGGGCTACACCTTTCCTTGCTCCTACCAGTTAATAAAAGTCCCCCAGAGAGTGTTTTCTGCTTTACTTTTTTCCCATAGCACTGCAGTTTCTTAACTAATTATATAAATATATTTCTTACTTCATTCTCTACTATCATGAAAGTTCTCAGTGATAGGGACTGAAATTTGATTTTTGTTTGGAATTTAAAAAAAAAAAAACAAAAAAACGGGGAGGGGTGCGGGATCTCACTGTGTAGCTCAGGCTAGCCTCCAGCTCCTTTGATCCACGTTGTCAGCACCACAAACACCACCACCACCACTGACACACACACACACACACACACACACACACACACACACACCATAGAAGCAGGAGCCAGCACACTCAGACACTCAGCAAGACCTCTGCTTCCGTCCGTCAACACAGTGTGCAGAAGGATGCATGGTGTGTAGCAAGCACTCCGTAAACACTTGAGGTCTGAGTGGGTGAGCAGAGTTCAATGCGTGACTGAAGAAGGAAACCCTGTGGGTTCCCTGTGATTTGTCTGCAGGGTGCTGTGGAGCTGGTTATAGGCCATGCAGGGCCAGCCCACTCACAGTTGACCAAGCACCTACAGTCCTCCTCAAGGAGGTGTCAGGGAGGCCACTTCTCATTGTCCAGAGAGGGAGTGACCCAAAGCTTGTGCTTCAGACACACATAAGAAAAGGGATCACCACACTGGCTGTCTTGCACACGCCTGTAGTCCCAGCACTGAGGCAGAGAGTTGCCAGGACTTCCAGGCATGTATGGACTAAATTTACTCCGTAGGGAGAGACAGAATGAGAGAGAGACTCTAGGAGAGGCTTGGAGGAATGTTCTCTAGCTCTGGAGGAGAGTGTGACTGTAGAGGGTGGAGTGGCTCAACCAGCCTTGTGAGGATGACATTCTTCATCAGCCCACAGATGCTTCAGGGTGTTGGAGAGCTAACTGCTGCTCGACCGGGCCCCATCTGTGTCTCTGTATCTGTGTCTGTTTATTTCTCTCTCTCTCTCTCTCTCTCTCTCTCTCTCTCTCTCTCTCTTTCTCTCTCTCTCTCCTTCTCTCCTTCTCTCCCTCCCTCCCTCCCTCTCTCTGTGTCTCTCTGTCTCTGTCTCTGTCTCTGTCTGTGTGTGTGTGTGTCTATCTCCCCCTCCATTCCCTCTGTGTGTGTGTGTCTCTCTCTGTCTCTCTCTCTCTGCCCCCCCTCCTCTCCCCCTTCCTCTCTTCTTCTCTCCCTCCCCCAACCTCCATTCCCTCTTCTGTTGTCCTCTCTAGATCACCTAGTAGTGTTTCTGGAAAAACTGTGAGGCATCACTAACCACTTAAGGGGTGGTCAAAGTTTGTGGATTCCTTAAGCGCTGTCCCTGCACATAGTTCCCCATCCCTGCCCTATGGTCCCATGTCATAACCACTGGGAACCAACTCCAGGAGTCAAGAAAATGCATGTAAGGCAAGCCAATCTGCCTGTCTCTTCCTTACACAGGTGATCGATCCAGACCAATGAGAGGGTAGAAGTAGAGCTGTACATGTTCATGTGTGAGGGTGCGCGCGCGCACTCGCGCTTGTGTGTGTGTGTGTGTGTTATTGTACTGTATTGGGGCATTTACTGTATTGGGGTTAGCGCGCACACGTGCCTTTCTCAGTAACTTCCCACCTTCTGGGGTTTTTTGGTTGTTTGTTTTGTTTTCTTTTTTTTTTGTTTGTTTGTTTTTTTTGTTTTTTTTGGTTTTTTTTTTTTTTGGTTCTTTTTTTCGGAGCTGGGAACCAAACCCAGGGCCTTGCGCTTCCTAGGCAAGCGCTCTACCACTGAGCTAAATCCCCAACCCCTTTTTTTTTTTTTAATGTTTTGCTTTTGTTTAGTTTTGAGATAGGGTCTCTCCATGTAACCCTGGCTGTCCTTAAACTCACTAGGTAGATCCGGCTAGTCTAAAATTCACAGAGCCCCATCTCTGCCTCCCAGGTCCCGAGATTAAAGACGTGCACCACCACTCCCAGCCCACATAATATTTGGAGCCAGGATCTCTCACTAGGACCCAGAGCTCACACATTCAGCTAAACTGGCTGGACAGCTTATCCCAAGGGTCCTCCTACCTCTGCTCTGGGTTTACCGCTGTCTGCTGCTGTATCTAGCTTTTGATAAGTGTGCACAAATCCGAATTTGGGTCCTTACCAAATGAGCCATCTCCTACTCACAGGACTTGCGGGAATGGAGGGCAGACTCCGAGTGACTCCTTTATGAGCTGGTAGGAGAAGCAGGAGTAGGCAGTGATCTTGTGACTCTGAGGTGAGTTGAATTTGGGGTGAGCATAGCCAAGGGGCTCTTGGGCAGGGTTCCTAAGTCCTACGAAGCTTTCCTGAGCTCCAAGGTTTTCCAGCAGAAGCAAGACAAATATATTGCATTTATTATTTCAATCACTGTGAGATGTTGCACCTGAAAGTTTCCCAGCCAACACGCAACTGCTGGTCTTCACTAGCGAAGGGCAAATTGGAGGAGTTCATCTTAATCAGTGAGCCCAGGGGGAAGATAGATGTCGTTTCATTCCCCAGACTTTATTGTTTATAAACCATTTTAATTGTCTTACTTGTTTGTAATGAAGCTTTGTGCACTGGCGTGTTTTGGAATCAGAAAGAAATCTGGAAGTCAGAAACCGAAATGTTCTCCTCAAAAACTGACCATCGGGTTCTCAGGCCAAATAGTTCCTCAATGCTCACTGGTTCTTATAAAATATCTTCTGGGGAATGACTATGAAGAAGCTGAAAGTGTCCAAGAAGTAAGCAGATTCAATTTTGTATTCAGTGTGTGCGTGTGCACGCGTGTATGTGAGCGCACATATGCATATGTGTGTGTGATGTGTATGTATGTGTGTATATGTGTGCATGTGCTTGTGTGTGTATGGTGTGTGTATGGTGTGTGTGTGTGTGGATGTG
Source organism: Rattus norvegicus (assembly GCF_021556685.1). Taxonomy (NCBI): domain Eukaryota; kingdom Metazoa; phylum Chordata; class Mammalia; order Rodentia; family Muridae; genus Rattus; species Rattus norvegicus. The sequence goes on along the minus strand of NC_141550.1, from coordinate 20,025,881 downwards.
TGCGCATGTGTGTGCATGCGTGTGTATGGGGTATGTAAATATGTGTGTGTGAGTGTGTGCGTATGTATGTGTGCGTGCATGTACGTAAGTGCATGTGGAATTCAAAGAAGAATTCAAAGAACAACTACAGGAATATCTCCTTCCACCACGAGGGTTCAGGGGATGGAACAGAGGCCTGGTGATAAGCACCTTTACCTAAGCCATCTTGCCAGCCCCTCAAACAGTATTTATAACCACTCTTTTTATTCATTTTTTTCTTTTCCAGGGATGGAACCAAGACCTTCAAGCTTCTGTGAGGCCTAGCCCTGTGTCAGTTTTTTCCTTAGTCTTCTGGGTTATTCTGCCCTCTATTTGACCCCCATTGTTCTGGTTTGCCTCCCAGAGATCACATGTTTTTACTGCCTTAGCCCCTTAACTGTATTTATTTCTCAGGCCCAAGACTCACCCGACTCTGTACCCTTCCTCCCAATACACCTTCTGCCCTACTTATCAGAGTCATTTTCCCAGAGGTCTACTTACACCCTTCCTTCCCCAAGGCAGAGCTCCTTTAATCACTGCCCCCTTAACAGAATAAACCCAGGTCCCTGTGGGCTTCTGTCAAGGCCCTTGACAATACGACCTTGGTAAGGCTTGACTCCACCACATGTTCACATGTGAAGCCGCCAAGTCACGGTCAAGCTGGATGCTACCCCACACTAGACCACTATGACGCTTTGTGGGGCTGTTTCCTCTTGGTTCTGTCACTGAATCTGACCCCCACTGGGGTAAAAAAAAAATCTCCCTCCTCTGAGCATTCCTCAGACAGCTCTCTACCAGTTATCACAAACTAAATTGGCTTAAGGTTAGCATAGGCTAGACCTCCCAGATCTCAGCTGAAGCTGCTGGCTGGCTGAGATCAACAAGTTATCCCATGGCCCTGAGTGAGATTCACAAGGACCAAGAAACAAATGTAGGGAGACAAGTGTCTCTAGGCTGATGGGTACACCTTTGCTAGGGCTCAGATATGTTCCCCCTAAAGTTCCCGTTTTGAAAACCTAGTCCTCATATCTGGAGGCCAACAATGCTTGGAGGTGAGGCCTTTCGAAGGTGACTCTGGTTACATGAGGTCATCAGAGCAGGATCCCATGTTGGGTAGGAGTCACTGCTACAAAAGGAAAGAAGACCTAAGTCGTTCACCTACTCAGTCTGTCCATGAGCTACCATTACATGTGTGAAGATGCGGACAGAAGGCCCTCATGGGTTCTGGCTGTGCCCCTGAGGTTTCTCCACCTGCAGGACCACAAACCAAATACACTGTTTTATAGTGCTGATGAGTGAATCCATGGCCTTGAACATACATATATTATCATACATTTCTATTATTATTATTATTATTATTATTATTATTATTATTATTAGGTGGGGTTCTCTGTGTAGCCCTGTCTATCCTGGAGCTTGCTATGTAGACCAGGCTAGCTCCTGCCCCTTGAGTGCTGGGATGAAAGGTGTGCGCCACCATACCCAGCAAGTTTCTATTCTTTGCAAACTACCCTGTCTTTTCATAATTTTGGTAGCAACAGAAATGGCAGGAAGGCAAGAGTCTATTTTTTGCCTTTTTCCTTAGAAAGAACTCTTTGTTTGTTTGTTTGCTTGTTTGCTTGTTTGTTTGTTTGTTTGTTTGTTTGAAGACCTGGATACTTTATTTGATGTATACATGTGAGTACCTGCAAGTGTGTGCGTGTGCGGGCCAAATTTGTGTCTTGGTACCTTCAGAGGCCAGAACAGCATGTGGGATGCCTTGAAGCTGGACGTTCAAGCAGTTATGAGCCGCCATGGTGCTGGGAACTGACCATAGGTCCCTTACAAGAACAGCAAATACTCTTGACTGCAGCGCCATTTCTGCAGCCCTGAAGAGCACTTTGTTTCAGCCCACCGCTCAGCACCTGCCCAGACCTCCTTCCCACACCGAGTGCCAGCGCCTGACGCTACCTGACCATGGTCACTGTCACACCTTCAAGTTTTCTTGTGGCTCACCCTACGTCTGCTTCTACGCAACAACCGCAAGTGCCCACAGAAGCAAACTCCCAGGAGGCTACAGGTTCAACTAAAGTCAATCTACGCGCACGCACTCTCAGCCGAGACGCAGGGCTGTCTGCCGGTGATGTGGACACATACAGGCCCTGGTAACTGTCGGGAGGGGGCTGGAGGTTGCTAAGGATCAAACCCCAGGGTCTTTCCCACAAGCGCTTGTTTGTTTTGTGACAGGCTCTTACTCTACACACAGGCTGACCTAGAATTCAGTAGACGGCCCAGACTGGCTCCTTACTCTTGGTTCTCCTCCTGCCTCAGCCTTCCGAGTGATGGGGTTAGAGTAACATATCGCCATGAGTGACTCTGAAAACATTTTTAAAACCTGAAGCCATGCCTTTAAAGGTCATCATTTCATCCAACTTAGCAGAGGAGTTCTTCCCACAGAGATCCCTGTATTTCTTCTCAACCTAAATTACAATGATTCTCGATACTGGGAAGCATAAAACCTTGTTTGGTATGAATCAAGTGGATAGCTTCCTTGGCACATTTAAGGAGTTGTTCTTTCCCAGATTACTGATCGCAGCTCATCCCCAATGCACAGGGTGTCATTCCCTGAAGGCAAAGCCTCAGGATACAATACAGAATGGGCCTCGCAGACCTTGGCTCTGGTCTCCAGGTCACCGGAGTTTTCGGCTTATTCTGAAAGACCGTAATCTAACCTATGATCTTGCCAGGTGTCTGTGGCCAAATTTGCCCAGGGTGCTTCTCCTCCACCCAGAACCGAGAAGGGAGCGCTGGTGGCTCGGCAGCTGAAGGAAGCCAGCTTTAAGACTTCTAATTACTAGTTTAAATAACAGAGTACAGCGGGCTCTGGTAATGTGATATATTTTATTGGGCTTGTTCATTCTCATGATGAACAGAAGCTACAGTTTATGCACCTTAAAGTTACTTATCTGAGGCCCTGTGATCTAGAATTATCGTAGGGAATGAGGTTGGGGGACTGGTAGCTCTCAAATATCTACCCCACATGGCCAGTGACAGGCCTAGCAATGATGTCTCAATACCGGCTCCTTCAGATGCCCTAACTCATGGGGATTTTTTTTTTAACTAATGCATACTAAACTTGTGTTTCCCGGGGTAATTTATGAGCCTGACCTTTGATGAGTTCAGGTGTCCTCTAATAAAAATGTCACCGAATGATTCATGAGGAGAAAGACGGACTTGAAACTTCGGATATTCAGAACTGCTCTGCGAACAGGAAGACAGCGTTGCTTCGCCACAGCCCGCTCACCCCAAGCCCCTGGGTTTCTAAGCTCCTTTGTATCTTTGAACATTTTTATGTTAGATGTTGGCAGCAGAAGGCCTGGCCTCAATGGGGAGAACCTGAGAGATCAAGGGCACAGCCTGGCCCAAACAGAGAAACAAAGAGAGCTAAGGTTTCTGGGATTGGTTGGCTTTCACAGCCTGGAGACGTTCGCAGTCTGCCTCAGTGGACAAAGGAAACCCCTTAGGACCTAGAGTATTAATCGCCTAGGACAGCCACCATGTAGTTCCAAACCCCAGCTCTCTGAGGGACAGTTTACTGTGGGGGAGAGTTTACTCTGTGCCTCTCGATTTTCTCTTTTTTCTTTCTTTCTTTCTTCCCTTCTTTCTTTCTTTCTTTCTTTCTTCCTTCCTTCCTTCCTTTCTTCCTTTCTTTCTTTCTTTCTTTTTCTGCTTTAGCGCTGCAGTTTGAACACGGGACCTTTCCCTCAGCTATACTCACTAAGCAAAAGCCCATGCCTTTCTCTTAACAACTGATGTTGCTGCAGATCCTTGATGACGTAGAAAATAGGATCACATCAGTTGCCCTGGCCACCATGGTCACTTAGCCTTCTTCCTGTACCCTCCAAATCTCTCCTCTTGCAAAGACACTAATCACATAGGGCTAGGGGCCTACCCTCGTCCACCCAATATGATTCCATTTTAACTACTAACATCAGTAGCCACCTTGCCATCATACCCCCACCCCTGTTACCTCCATTCTCACATATATGCACCTCTGCCAAAAATGTCACATTCTGTGCAACCAGTGTCAGGAGGATGCCATGTCTGTTTGGGCTGCCATCACAATGTAAGCTGAGTATTCTTAATCCAAAGTATTTGGGACCAGGCTGGAGAGATAGCTTAGTAGATATGAGTACCACAGTTTAGATGTTAGCACCCACATGGAGGAAGAGGAGTTCACAAACACCTGAAACTCCAGCTCCAAGAGACTCAAAGCTCCCTTCTGACTTCCATGGTCACCTGCACACACCCACATACATGTATAGGCACACACACACACATACACACACACACAGGCACACACACACACATACACACATAAACAACATGCACCACACAAATTTTTTTAAATAAATAATTAATCTTTAAAATATTTGGGGACTGGAAAAATGGCTTAGTGGTAAAGAGTACAGTTTGGTCTTACAGAGGATGCAGGTTCCATTTCAAAAGGTACATGGTGGCTCAGAACCATCTGTAATGCCAATGCCAGAGGATCCAACACCCTCTTCTGACCTCTGAGGATACTACGCATGTACCTGGCATACATACATACATACATACATACATACATACATACATACATACATGAGAGCAAAGTATTTATATGCATAAAATAAATAAATCTAATAAAATAATTTGGGACCACAAATATTTTAAAATTCTTTTTCCTCCAAAATTTAAAATGTATATATTTTCCTGTTTCTTGTCTTTTTTTAAGGTTTATTTATTCACTTACTGTATATGAGTACACTGTAGCTGTCTTAGACACACCAGAAGAAGGCATCAGATCTCATTACAGATGTCTGGGAGCTACCATGTGGTTGCTAGGATCTGAACTCAGGACCTCTGGAAGAGCAGTCAGTGCTCTTAACCACTGAGCCATCTCTCCAGCCCATCTTTTCTTTTCTATTAAGATGACATCTCACTATGCAGCTCTGACTAGCCTAGAACCTGCTGTATAAACCAGGCTAGCCTTAAACTCACAGAGACCTGCCTAGGCTAGTATTAAAGTCATTTGAGGCCAAGCAGGCCTTGGAATATTTAGACAGATATAATGAAACATCTTAGAAAGGGGACCCAAATCTAAACATGAGATTCATTCATGTTTAACATACAACTTACAACATAGCCTCAGGTAATTTTTATATATTTTTATATAACCTAATACATGAAACAAAGTGTCACAGTGTAGAATGTTGGATTGTTCCAGATTTGGAATTTTTTTTTTTTTTTTTGGATTAATGGTGCTCAGCCTGTATCAGACTAAAGGGACTTAAGTTTTGCAGAAATTTAATATTTTTATGGTTCTAGAGCCAAGAAACCCAAGATAGCAGGTGACAGCAGGTTCTGATTCTGGTGAGGGAACTCTTTCTAAACAAAAGGAATCGACCAGATCACTGTGTTCTCATGTATCAGAGATAGGGAGCTGCCGTGTAATTCCTCACTGGACACCAATCCCTTCATGACTTCATCTAATTCCTTTAGAGCCCCCTTCTCCAAACACCACAACTTTAGGGGTGTGGTAGATAGATTTAAATGTTCATTTGACACAACCTAGAATCACCCAAAGAGTGAATCTCAGTGAGGACTTGTCTAGATACAGCTGGTCTATGGAGATGTCTGGTGTGTGTGTGTGTGTGTGTGTGTGTGTGTGTGTGTGTGTGTGTGTGTGTGTTGACCGTGTTAATAAACATGAGCAGTACCATTCCCTGGGCTTGAGTTCTAGAATACAAGAGAGGTGTCCTAATTAGGGTTCGTATTGCTACAATGAATCGTTATGATCAAGAAGCAAGTTGGGGAGGAAAGGGTTTAGGGAGGAAAGGGTTTATTCAGCTCACACTTCCACATTGCTGTTCATCTGAGTAGGAACTCAGACAGGGCTGGAACCTGAGGAAGGAGCTGATGCAGAGGCCATGGAGGGGGTGGCTTCCTGGCTTGCTCCCCGTGGCTTTGCTCAAGCTGCTTTCTTACGGAACTCAGGATCATCAGCTCCACCCACAACAGGCTGGGCCCTCCCCCATCAGTCACTAATTAAGAAAAGGCCTTACAGCCAGATCTTATGGGGGCATTTTCTCATTAGAGGTTCCCTCCTTTCAGATGACCCTAGCTCGTGTCACATTGACATAGAACCATCCAGGACAAGGGCAAAGGGTGAGTTTAGTAGCAAGCAAACGTGAATGTATTCTCTCTTTGCTCCTGATGGTGGATGTGAGGTGACCAGCCGCTCCAAGTCCCTGTCACTTTGACTTCCCTGGAATGGTGGACAGAACCTGGAATTGAAGCCAGATGAATCCTTTCTCTAAGTTGCTTTTCGGGATGTCTTATCCCAGGAACATAAAGTAGGACACGGGGTTTGACCTTCAACCTAGACTTGGGTGTGAGACACACATTCAGTCCAAAGACCTCATCTATCTATTAGGTGACACGTGCCTTCCAGACTACCCACCTCCCTGTGCAGGGAACTGGAACACAGTTCAAGTCCTGCAGATTAACTCCTCTAATGTGTAAAGATTCCAGGCCACTGATATCAGACGACCCCAGATCAGTCCTTCAATAACCACCCCTGTACCACTAGGATCTGCAGGCCACACTCCCCACACAACCTTTGCACAGGGGAGGGGACAAATCAAGAAGGTCACACTCCCCCTCCTCCCTCAGAAAACTGGGCCAGCTAGTCAGCAGAGAGAATTCTCAGGGGAAACGCTGCCCAGCTCCAGAAGTGGCCTTGGAAGCTGGCATGGTCCCTTGATTGGAAATAACCCCAAGGGAAGGACAGCCTGGCTGGGACCCAGGCTGACACATTCCCTCTGGGGCTCCCACAGACCGGTCTAACAGGAGCTGCCCTTTGCCCCCCTTACACTGTTCATATTAGCACAGCCATCTTGTATTTCACCTTTAACAGCAGTCCTTGTCCCCAGTCTCAGTACCAGGCCACACTGCAGGGCTGCAAGCCCCTTCTGCTCTCTAGTCCTCCCCACACACACTGCCTTTCCTACCCCTACCCCAGGGGTTTAAGGAGACACCATCGTTGTTTGGGAACAGTGAGCCCCATCACTATTAATAATGCATGCAGAGAGCCCATCTCCGAGGAGGAGCTCGGAGTACTTTCCAGGCATTATCTAATTAAGCCCTCACCACATCCCGGGGAGGTTCCACAGATGCTAAGCTCCTGCGAAACCATGGGGGGAAGGGGGGAGAAAAAGAAACATTCGATGGAACAGAGCTGCTAAGGCACCCAGACCTCCTCCAGGCTCTCCACCAAAGCAGGAGACACACAGGCCTTACCCAAGAAGTGAGTAATGCCCACACACATGAAAAAAGCGACCATGCTCATGCCCAACTACAGTGCTGGTACAGCAAGAGCAAACCACGACACAAGCTGGCCACAAAGCCCAGTGCTTCTGAGACCATCCAGTGAGTGTGGGAGGTGTGATGGACTTACACAAGTTCTGGCTTCCGGTCAGGGCATCTAACCTGCAGTGTGGGAGGCCAGTAAGATGGCTCAGCTCTTACTTGCCACCAAGTCTGAGGCTCTAAATTCAATCCCCAGGCCTGAGGCTCTAAGTTCAATCCCCAGGCCTGACACGGGGAAAATAAGAAACTGACTTCCTCAAGTTGTCCTCTGACTTTACACAAATACTGTCTCACACCACACACACACACACACACACACACAAGAAACTGACTTCCTCAAGTCGTCCTCTGACTCTACACAAATACTGTCTCACACCACACACAAACACACACACACACACACACACACCTGTGTAAGCAATCAATCAATCAATCAATCAATCAATAAAATTTAAAAAGAAAAACTTAGTATTAAAAAATAAATTAGGTGATTGAAACTTACTGGCTGCTTCTCCAGGCAAGCATGAGTTTGTGTTGGTTTTTTCCTCATTGTTTTTCAGGCAGGGGGAAGTAAGTTGTCACACCATGAAGTGCCTCGCTAGGCATCCTCCCAAGGTGACCTCAAACTTAATATCCTGCCTCTGCCTCCAGAGCGCGGGGATGACTACAGACAGGCAACCCAGTGCTGCAAGTTCCTTCTGAGAACCGTCTGCCTTTTCAGTAAGAGACCGATGGGGCGAGAGACGTGGCTCAGAGTAGAGCACTAGATATGCAAGGTCCATCCAACCCTACAAAGGAATGATGCATAGCAAGGGGGGAGGGCGGGAAGACAACAGAGGGAGAGCTGAGTGTAACCCACCATGCCTGCAAATCCCAGAGTGAGAGACTGAGGGAGGAGAATGTCGGGAACCAGCCTGGCCTCTGCGATAAGACCCTCTGTCCACAGAATTGAACAGAATTCGTGGGGACTGGGAGTTGTAGTGTAACGTGAACACTTCCTTGTGTTGCGGTGCTGAGGACTGATTGGGCCCTGTGTGTGAGGCATCTTATCTGAGCAAGATACCCAGCAGGTACTGTAAGCTTTCTGAACTCTCTGAACCAGGCGTGGGGGCTGGGATGTGACAACTTCACCTTCCTGGAAGGCCGGTGATCTGGATTGTTTTATAGGGCTTTATGACGGCTGAGACGGTTGATCCTAAATTTCAATCTGACTGAAGGACAGGATGCCCAGATTAAACATCATGTCTGTGTGAGAGAGAGGGCAGTTCTGGGTAAGATTACCAGTTGAAGATATGGACTGGGTTTTTTGTTTTTTGGTTTTTTATTTTTTTAAAAAAAGAGGCTGTCCTCCCCGATGTGGGTGGGCTTCACCAAACCTATGGAGGGCCTGAGCTGAAGGAACAAAAGGCCAAAAGGGAGGAGGCATTTGCCCTTCTTTTCCATTTTGAGCTTGAGCTGAAATGGTTCATCTTGACTCGACCCTTGGGCTGGCCTGTGTGCCAGCATCGGCTCCTCTGGTTCTCAGGCCTTGGGATTCTTGCTGTGTCAGACATCACTGCTGCTCGCTTATTCAGCTCCCTCTCCTCCCAGGCTGCGAGAGTTTGACATTTCCAGCCCCTTGAGTCTGGCAAGGCTTCTAACTTGCTTTCACCAATGAACAGTGAGGTGGAGACGTCAGTCACTGGCAGGTGGAACCACTGAACTGTTGCCACAGGTCTCTCCTGCTTTCTTCCTCTCTGTGGTCACAGTGAAATCACACACTGAGACTGGCCTGCATCTGTCTGGTTGTAAGCGTGACCTCCATGACCTCCTGTTAGCTTGTGATAAATGTGTAAGACCGGGGTACCTTGGTGGAGCATGTGTTTAGCATAGAAGAGGTTCCAGGTTTAGTCCCTAGCACCAAAATAATCAAAAATGAAAGCCAGGAGCAAGAAATACCTTTGTTCCTTTTGCTTTTGTTGGTTTTGTTGTTGTGGTTGTGGTTTCGTTTTTAATTTTTAAATGTTACGCTTGTTTATCTACTGTGTGTGATGTGTGTGTGTCCTCATGTGAAGGCCAGAGGACAACTTGGAGGAGCTGGTTCTCTCGTTCCACTCTGCGGGTTCTGGGAATCAAACTCAGGTCTTCAGGCTTGTTGGCAGGCACTTTTACCTAATGGACCACTCCTTTCCCTTCTCTTTTGATTTTTTTGAGTAAAGGTCTCACCATGTAGCCCAAGCTGACCTTGAAATTATCACACTCCCCCGTGTGTGTGTGTGTGTGTGTGTGTGTGTGTGTGTGTGTGTGTGTGTGTGTGATGTGTATGCATGTCTGTGTTGAGGTTAGAAGATAACTGTGGGATAGGCACTTGTCATCCATGTTGTTTGAGACAATGTCTTGCCACAGCATATGCCAAGATGCTGTTCGCTAAGCACCTGCCTCCCATCTCACAGCCCCTGACTTTACATGGGTTCAAGACTTAAGCTCAGGTCTTCACGTTTTCAAATTCAGAACCTCACACTTTGTAAGGCAAGCATTTTACACACTAAGCAAAGCTTTTTCTTCTTGGGGGAGGGGGAAATCTCCCAATGTAACGCAAACTGGCCTCGAACCCATGATTTCCCCTGCCTCAGAGGATTACAAGTACACCCTGCCATAGGATCGTCACAGTTTGGCTTTGGTTATTACCGTGTCTTCCCCTAGCCTGGCCTTACTGAAACACTGTCCAGAGTACCCAGCCAGCGTGATGCTCTGTCACCGTGATCAGCTGAAGCAGGACACTAATCTCACTCAAACCAAATGACTTGGTATCTGCCTCCAGGAGTTCAGGTATGAGCTAATCGTGTGAAAGTGAAATTGCAACCATTGTAGAAAATAAATCTTTTTCCCTGTGATAGGACCTGGTACTGGGGACACGAGCTCAGGAAGGAACGTTGCCTGAAGTCCAAGGTGAGCCATCGTAATAGTAATAGCAACATCCGCAAACTGTAGACAGAAGCCAGGCAACCCTGAACCTCGGAAATGGGCAAGTAGAGCCCAGAGTGGCAATGCTTCACAAAGGCAGGGCTCTTGAGTTCAATTCCCCAGCACCACACACACATTAGCTGATAGTCACATAGACACAAAGATACAGAGCTCCATATATTTCTCTAATCAACATATTATCTTCCAGAACACAAAATGTTGACTTCAGTTGGGTTTCAAATAGTCCCAAGAAAGGCAACAGAATTGAATCTTGGAGTCAGAAAGGATTTAAAGAAACATCCCATCTGTCACCTTTAGTAGATAAAGGACCAAGACAGAAACGTAACTTCGTTTCCATAGGACAATCTACATTCCCCCTAACTGCTGAGCCCATCCCCATTAGGCTAGACCCTGTCAGGGTCCATTAAAGGAGGTAAGGTCCCGGGAGTCCCCAGCAACATGGCTGGCACAGTGTCAATAACCAACAATGGCTGAGTGCTTTTTATCAGTCACTCCCCTTGTACTATTAAAGTGGTGGGCGGAGACAATAAAACTGACACACCCCTTATCGGTTATACTGAGAAAACTCTCAGAGCAGAGAAAGAGCCAGGACCTTGAGTTTGACCCAGTAATTGGCCTCCGTTGTTTGTAGAGGCAGGTTGACTCAAGAGCTGGGGACACTGGGTCCTTGCTTTCCAAGCGCTCTCAGCATTCAGTGAGATTCTCACAAGAGACTTGAAACTGCTCTGCAGCAAGCAGGAATGTGGTGAAGTAGCACTTGGGAAAAGGAGGCTGAAGAACAGGTGTTCGAGACCAGCCTCAGCTGTATAAGATCCTGTCCCGAAGCAAATCAAAGTAGAAGGAAGAAGAGATTCACCAGTTGAAGCTAAGAGAGGTTTTCTACTGAAATTCTAAGAAATACTACAAGGCTGACTGCCCAGACTAGATACCCCTGCAATCAAACACAGCATCCAAGAGGGTAGTGTCACCTCAGAGAAATAAACAGCACAGGCACAGGGCTTCTGTCCTTCAGTGAGGACCTGAGACGCTAGTGGTGATTCTTCAGGGGCCAGAAGTCCTAATGCCCTGTAAAGAAGCAGTCAGGGACCGACATCGAAACAGCTGTTATGATAGGGACTCCATGTCAACCGCAGGATTCAGGCAACTGTAGGCGGCAGATTGTGACTTGTTTATCCTCTTGCTCCAGCCCAATCTGATAAGCAGCACCAAGGATAAAGCTTCCATCTGCTGAGGACATACAGGGCAGAACACAGAAGTAGAAGCAAGACCATCAAAGCAAAGGCCAGGCTAGCAAAGGCAATGGGGATCAACTATGGTATTAAGTATGAAAAGGAAGTCCTGGGCCAGCAAGATGGCTCAGTGGGTAAAGGTACTTGCTATCAAATCTCATGACCTGAGTTCTATCCCCTGATACCATGTGGTAGGAGGAAAGGACCAACTACAAGCTATCCTCTGACATCTACACATTCACACCATGTCATAGGTGTTCCCATACACTCACACTCATAGAAAGACACGCATATGTACATACACATGCATATACACATATAAAATAAATTAATTCTATAAAGGGAGCTCTGGAGCTTGAGAAATAGTTTGTCAAATAAAGTATTTGCCCTAGAAGATACGGGACACGAATTCAGATCTCCAGATAAATCTAGACCCAGCCATTGCAGTGATACTATGGTAAGTCATGGATGAAGACAGGAGAACCCCAGGAACTAGCCAGCTAGCCTGACATGCACAGCAGCAAGTTAAAAACCTTGTCTCAACAAGGTGGGAGGTGAGGACCGAGGTTGTCTTAGGACCACATGAGCACCAGGGTATACATGCCTACACACATGCGTGCACACACACACTCTGAAATAGGTAGGTAATAAAAGTCAACCTTGGAATTGCCTGTCATGGAGATGTATATCTGCAGTCCCAGCACTCAGAAGGCAGAAGGAGGTGAATTTCTGTGTATTCCAGGCCAGCCTGGTTTACATAGGGCACTCTAAGATAACCAGGGTAACACTGAGACTGACACTCTCTCTCTCTCTCACTCTCTCTCTCTCCTCCCCTCCTCTGCCTCTCTCTGTGTGTCTCTGTCTCTATCTCTCTCAGAAATGAGTAGATAAGTTTTAAGACAGACTCTTAGTATATAGCCATGGCTGGTTTGGTGTTGAGTATATAGTGCAGGCTGACTTAATGCCCATAACCTATTGATCGCTGGGGCCGTGGATGTGAACTCCTGCACCCAGCTCCAATGGTTCCTTTAAATTGACTAAAGAAACTGACAGCTTTCCAAACGAAGTCCAGGTCTCTTGAGTTCTTCCCCTCAAAGGCCCCCTAGCAGCACCCTCCTCTTCCTCTAAAATACAGTTGTTGGGGTTTTGTTTTTGCTTTTTTTCTTTTTCCAGAGACCAATTTCTGGGTTTTATATGATCTCAACTTTGTTCAAGCAAATCATTTCTCCAATCTGTGTTCGGGAGCAGTTCCAGCAACTGCAAAATGGCTCACTCTCCCCCGTACTTTGCCTTGGTGTCAGGAGGAAAGTCAGACAAACTGCAAAGCTGTTCATTCCACGCATTTCATTCCTCGTTATTGAGAAAAATCCTCCCAAATGTTCCAGGTTCTGTGTTCCAAGTGTCAGCCGGGCCAGCATGGATGGACTGAGGGCAGTACGTGGGTGATTGTGGGAACAGCTCTGGAGTCACCCCGCAGCAGGGCAAGGGAATCCTGAGGTAGAGCAGTGCATGGTCAAGGTGGCCATTGTCTGAGGCCATCCACATTCATAAGGACACTCTGCATCTTTTCCTTCCTCCCTTCCTTCCTTCCTTTCTATTTTTCTAAGCCGTAGGACCATAGTCACAAGGCAGCTGAAACCCACCAGAGTAGCCTCAAACTCGCAGGCACCATTCTGTCTCAGGCCCCCAAGTTGCTAGGATTACAGGCCTGTGTCACCTCCTGGTGAGTCTGAAGGACTCAACAGCCTCCCTCTAAAGGCACTGCCATTTTACGCTCACTGCTGTTCAAGCACAACATCCAGGCTCCCTAACGTGAAGAAGCCCTCCAAGGTGCAACCTCTGCCAATCTCTCCTTCTGGTTCCTCCTCCTACTTGAGCGAGTCTATGTGCAATCACACTCATTGTCCCGGGAACGTGGCTGTTAATAACCAGCCGTGTATCTTGACCTGGGGGGGTGGTGGTCATCGGGTGAAAAACTACACATCGAGGCACATGCAGGCGCGAAAAGGCACACAAGCATAAGCAGCGAAGGATGCGTAAACATGGGAGCGAGCCACTGTCCTATTTGTTACCGTGCTAGGGATGAAACCCAGGGCTTTATGCATGCTGGGCAAGCACTCTACCTCTTCCCCACACTCACAGTGCCCCACGTCAGTTTTACAGGGTTTCAGTCGGTTCTTTTTATGACATTTATTCTGTGTGTCTGTGTGCACACATGCCAGGATGTACGTGTGTAGAGGTCACAAGGCAACTTTCACCTTCCATCACTGGGGTGCTGGGGATCAAACTTGGGTGTCAGCCTTGGTGGCTAATGGCTTTATCTACTGAGCCATCTCACAGGCGTAGCATTTTTTTTGTTGTTGTTGTTGTTTTTTTCCCAAAAGCTCTCCCTGTGTAGTAAGGACTAGACTAGCTTTGAACTCAGGGCCCTCCTGCCCCAGCCTTCCAAGTGCTAGCATTATAGATCTAAGCCACCTTGCCATTCAGGGACCCGATTCTCAATCTTTTCACTGCATTTCTATCCCCACCTAGGATCCCGGGCCAGGCTTCTTAGATGAATACTCCACCAATGAGCTACATCACCACATTTTTTTTAAAGATTTATTTATTATATATAAGTACGCTGTCACTGTCTTCAGACACACCAGACAAAGGCATCAGACATGACAGACGGTTGTGAGCCATCATGTGGTTGCTGGGAATTGAACTCAGGACCTCTGGAAGAGCAGTCAGTGCTCTTAACCGCTGAGCCATCTCTCCAGCCCATTAGATCTTTTTACTTCTTATTTGGAGACGGAGTCTCCCTAAATTGCTCAGCATGACTTTCAACTTCTGCTCCTCCTCCTCCTCCCCTTGATCCTCCCATCTGCTTGGATTAGAAGCAAACGCCAGGCCTGACTTATTTAACTCTCTAGGAGCTGACTGAGGCTACCCTCCAAGGTTAGCCAATCCCTAAACATGGTAAACAGCTGACTCTAAGTGGATCTTTCGAATGTACGCCAACCCATCCGAAGGCCACACCCAGCCACCTCTCTTTTGCTGTGTTACAGTCTGGTCCCTCACTACCTGCCACAGTCACTTCAAAGCCAGCCAGAAAGAGTCCCCAACCCCCACCTTATACCCAGCCCAGTAACACTATTCAAACCTGCCAATTCTGAGCCTGTGTATTCATGACTTTTCTCATCAATAGGACAAAATACCTGACCCGGGGTGATTTTGGCTCACGGTTTGAGGGTGTGGGCCGTTGGGCGTGGCTACGTTGACGCTACGTCACCTGGGAAAACAAGAAGCAGAGCGATGAAAGAGACGTTCTCCCCTCACTTCCCTTCATTCCAACACCTGAGACGTTTCTACCCATGCTCAGGGCGGGTCTTCTCTTTGGCGTGCCCAGAGGTGTATCACCGAGGTGATTGCAAATCCAGTAAAATTGACAAATGAAAGTTACTCATCAGGACCGCTTCCCCTGTCACTGCCAATCTTTCCTGGGAAACCACAATAAAGGCTCTTGCCTCCTCCTCCTGATTGACACTCGTAGCCATAATCCCTCTGTGGTTCCTCCTAGCATGACGTGGCCTCTCCCCTTGAGAATGGTTAAGTAACATACTTGAACGAGGATAGAAAGGCTTTGCTCAGTCCAATGTCAACCTGAACCGGCAAATAGCATTCACAGTAGCCCAAAGGTAGAAACCACACAAGAGCCCATTCAGCAATGTTTAGATTAACAGAATGTACTCTGTCCTCTCGCATGCGGTAGCATGGGGATGAAAGACCTCCGGAGAGGACCTTTCCCTCGGAGAGATCCCAAGCGCCCAATGACCGAGCTGAGGCCACTCGGATGCAATCAGCAAGAGGGTTTATTGGAAAACACAGGTACCTGCGGGCACACAGTCTCTTCGGAGGACTTGCGCGCCCAACAGCTCCAGCATGGGGCTTTTATAGGGTTTGGGGAAGCAGAAGCAGGCGTACAGAAGCAGATGCATAGTTACGGGGATTGGTGAATTTAAACGAGGCATATAGACATGTTCACATATGATTGGTTATTTCACATGATGAGGTAATAAGGTATAGCTACACACATTGGCAGGTTTGCATCATATTCGAATGAGGTTGTAACATGGTAAAAGAGTACGTGCGGGCTGGGACGTCCTGAATGTCAGGGGCTAGGGGCTTATCCCTTCCTGCCAGATCCGGTACTCCTAGTCTGTTCTGTATTCCTTTCCTTTTATGGTCTGTTAGTTTTAACGGTGACTCGGCCCTAGGTATCTGGGCGTGCCTGGGCTCGTTCAAGCCTGTTGCAGCTCTGAGTTAAGACTCATGGGGTGGGTCTTTCAGGGACACTAGGCTAGATGGAAATAGGTCAGGCAAAAGAGCAAGTGCTTTACGATTCAATTGCTATGAAGACCCAAAGTCATCAAATTCATAGGGAGAGGAATAAGGGTGGTAGTGGGGGGTGGGAATGATGGGGAATGGAAGTAAGAACCGCATGTTGGTTGTTTCTTTTGTTATGTTTTGCTTTGTTTTGTTTTTCAAGGCAGGGTTTGTCTGTGTAACTCTGACAGCCCTAGAACCTGTCATGAACTGAGAGTCACCTGCCTTCGCCTCCCAATTCTGGATTAAAGGCATCTACCACCCCTGCCCAACCACATTTTAAAGGGAAAAAAAGAGATTCATTGACTAGGACCGCGACAACCTAGAACTCAGAGATCTGCCTGCCTTTGCCTCCCAGATACTGGGATTGAAGGCATGAGGCACCACACCTGGTGAAGAACTTCTGTTTTATAGGGGAATGTGAGGCGATGATTGGACAATGCTATAAATATGTGTAGTGATGCTAAGTTATATACTTAAAGTGAGTAAAAGCCAGAATCAAGCTGGAGAGACGGCTTATCAGTTGCGAGCATTGACTGCTCTTCCAGACGTCCTGAGTTCAATTCCTAGCACCCACACAGTGGAGGACAACCATCTGTCCTAGGATTTGATACCCTCTTCTGGTGTGTTTGAGACAGCTACAGAATATTCATATAAATGAAAATAACAAATCTAAACAAACAAACAAACAAACAAAAAAACCCAAGCATGGCCATGCACACCTGCAATCCTGGCACTCAGCAGGCCAAAGGATAACTACAAGTTCAAGGCCAGCCTGTTCTACAAAGTAAGTTCGAGGCCAGCCAGGACTACAAAGTCAGATAATCTCAATTATGTAAGTAAATCCACTATCAACCAACATTTCCTTCAGTCTTTCTATGCTGTCTCGGGAGAACACCTTGTTCCTCAGGGCAACGTCTGTTAGATCACATCCTCGGTAGCTTCTGCTTTTTGCCTACACGCTCAAGGCCTAAGTCAGAATTCAACACATCACTGTAGCTGCTGTCCTTACTCTTTCACCCGCTGCCCCTGTACCCGTCTCCAAGGACATGCTTCAGTCTTTGAAAGGCCAACCAGCCCTAACACCCCCCCACACACACACACACACCAGCATTGGTCCCTCTACAGTAACACATGTCCTCACATAGTGCTGCCCCACTGTGTTTCTACTCCACACTATTTTTTTATTCTTCCGTTATACATCATGTATCTGCTTGGGTTGGTAATTAGATTCTGAAGAGTTCTAAGGAACGTTAAGAGACTATACGTTAAATCCTTTAATTTGTAGTGAGAAAAGCAGCCCTGAGTGCTGGAAGAGAGAACAGAATCCATGTCTCAATTTATACCCCCTTTCCTCTCTATAGCACCCAAGCTGCCTCTGTTTAACTATTTACTTATATTGACAACTATTTAACTATGCATGAAAGCTTAGTCTCCAGGGAGTGGCACCATTTGAAAGGATTGGAAGGATTAGGAGGTGTGGCCTTGTTGGAGGAAGTCTGTCACTGGGGGTGGGCTTTGAGGTTTCAAAAGCCTAAGCCAAGCCAGAGTCAGTCTCAGTCTCCCGCTATCCCCCATTTGGATCAAGATGAAGCTCTCAGCTCGCAGTCGGGCCTGCCTGTATGCTGCCATGCTCCCCATCGTGATGATAATGGGCTAAATTCCTTGTGAGGTTGCATCAGTGGACATAACTCTGCTAGTAAAGTGCTGGCCTTGCATACATGAACCCCTGGGTTTAACTCCTAATGCAACCAGGTTAGTGACACTGAAAGCCTAACCTTCAGAAAGTGGAGGCAGAAGGAGAAGAAACTCAGGATTATTTTTAATTACATGGCACATGCTATATAGCTAGTTCAAGTCCAGCTTGGACTACCTTCTACCCTAACCCTATCCCCCCCCCCCAAAAAAAGAAACAAAGAAAGAAAGAAGAAAGAAAGGAAGAAAGAAAGAAAAAAGGACATTTGACAAACCAAATAGAGATAGGTAATATTCCTGAAAATATAAATAAATAAATAAATAAATAAATAAATAAATAAATAAATAAATAAATGTAAATAAAAAGCAACCTCAGAGCACGTTCTGTTTTTGGGGGTTTTTTGTTTGTTTATTTGTTGTGTTGTTGTTTTCCTTGAACCTAACTGTGATTTTTTGCAACTGTGACTCTTGCTTTAATTTTATCTCAACTTTGCAGGGAGATTGTTCCCAGGGTTGCCTTGGTTCATCTCTTTCCTAGTCCATTAATCCATTGCTCTCGCGGCCTCGGCTGCGTGGGCATTCTTTCAGATCGAACACACACAGGCTGCTTCCTCCTCCGCGCTCTTGAAGAAGAAAAGAAAGCAAACTCCACTTTCCCGCAGAGGCCTCTCCGTGCAGACAGCCGGCCCCTTTGCAGGTCTGACAGCATCCAGTTTTCCGTTAGTGGCCCATTTACTTAGGACACAGCACACTCTCCTCTGCAGACAGGCTCATCTTTCTGGGAGGCTATTCCTTTCTTGTCTTAATGGATGCTGTCAGAGGCAGGATGTGGCTTTTGACTTCACAGACCCAAAAAAAAAAAAAAAAAAAAAATGGCTACCCCTGAGGGGTGCTGTTCTGCTGGCCCTATCAGCATCGGGATTTGATGAAGAGGGGGAAAATATGGAAAGTTTGAAACATTTGATAACTTTTGAGAGAAATGCAGCTCCATAATTATAAGAGTTGCTTGCGGATTTTAATTAAAACTTGGGCAGAAATGAACAGCCAGAAACAAGTGTCATTCATCAAGCTAAAACGCCAACTAAGGTAAACACTGCCACAACTCAGGGTTGGGGGAGAACGGGAGGAGAAAGGGAAGAAGAGTGATCGCTCTAGATATCAAGCAAATCAAATTACCCTGAAGGCCCTGCCAGACACCCGCATTAATCATTGGTTATCCCAGCTGCACACCTGTACAAAGGAAAACCCGGCTACCCAAAACAAACAAAGACAAAAAAAGTCAAAAACAACCCCCCAAAAACCAAAAAAACATACAGCTGGCAGAGCGGTCCAGCAAGAGGGATGTGGAGGGAGGCCACACTTAAGCCAACCCGGAAGAGTCTACACAGCCCTGCCTCTCCCACCCTACAGGCCAGGTTTAAGCAGAAGGAACTGATTGGATTCCAGGCAGGGCTGGGCAACCCTCTACTCTGCAGCCATTCTCACTCTCGCTCTTTCTCTGTCCCCCTCCCTTCCCTTCTCCCATCTCTCCCCCTCCTGTCTCTCTTTCCCTTTCTCTGTGTCTGTGAGTGTGCATGTGTACTTGTGTCTTTTTCCCCCTGGAGTCCTGGGAGTGGATAAAACAGCCTGGACACCAGTGTGTGTCATCGTCGTCGACGTCATCCCCACTCCCCACTCGGAGAAAGGAGGCTTCCGGTTAGACTCAGAGACTGTGACCCTGGTACAGAGGCAGGTTGAACCTCCTTGTCCTGTGCTTAGGGAGAGGGAGCCTCTGATTTTGTTTTCTTGTGTGGCCCAGGCTCTGTACACATACCCACAAGATGTCCCTAAGGCTGGATGTCCCTAAGGCTGGTCACGCGCAGAAGGCTGGGAAGCGGCTTGACCATTAGGCTGGGAGCTATTTGCACTTGATGAACACTTTCAAGTGGGAACCATCTGAGTGTGTGCTGTGTGGATGCCAGAGTGCATTTAGAGGGAACAAATGATTTATTATGGGGGCCTCCACACACCCTCACTCAGAAAGGGAGGGAACCTTCTCCCCTAGCTCTTTATCATTAAAACCTTAAAGCAGTGGGCTCCATTTGGTCTCTGGAGGCAGCCTGGAAGGGAGTCACAGCTAATCAAGCAGCCAGGTCCTCTCCTCCAGCCCAGCTCTGAGTACAACAATATGTAGAAGTCGGCAAAATGGATTGCAGGCAACTTTGATGTTAAACAAGGGGGGGGGATCCCAAACAATACAAAAAACTGTGTCTTGGCTTAACTCCCCCATGTCCTTGCAGAACAAATCTGAGGTGTACACAGCTGGACTCTACCCTCCAGGGGATGTTAAATAACGAATAATTCTCACTTTAGACACTCAGGGCAAGAAAGGAGAGCTTGCTTCCTTCTTGACAGAAAGGCAGACTTCCTTTTCTGAATCACTTTAATTAAGCAAGACACTGGTAATAAAAATTAAAAAAAAAAAAAAAAAAAACAACAACAACAACGAAAACCATTGCTCTCTTGTGAGCAGTCCCCGGGAGTGATCTTCTGAAAGCAACACTCAGGAGTCAGAGAAATGGCTCTGAAACAAGTGGGTGGTTAAGAGCAACTGTTGATCTTGCAGAGGTCTGGGTTCAGTTTCCAGCACCCACAAACATCCCTCACTGTACCTCTATGGGATCCCACGCCTTCTAACTTCCAAAGACACATGGTGCAGATCCATACACACAGGCAAAACACTCATACACAAAAAATAAACTTTTCAAAAAAATACCTCTGAATTCATCCATTCATCCTCTCCCTGCAACTACCAGATTAGGTCCAAGTTATTACCTCACCTTGAATATGAAGGAATAGATGTTAAGGGACAGACTCTGCACCACACCTGAGTCTCTGAGATTCCAGATATCTCTCTCTCTCTCTCTCTCTCTCTCTCTCTCTCTCTCTGGAATACAGGGTTTTGTTTTGTTTTTTTGTTTTGTTTTGTTTTTTTTTTTGTTGTTGTTGTTGTTTTTAAGAAGATTGATTTATTTATTATATGTGAGTACACTGTAGCTGTCTTCAGACACACCAGAAGAGGGCATCGGATCCCATTACAGATGGTTGTAAGCCACCATGTGGTTGCTGGGAATTGAACTCAGGACCTCTGGGAGAGCAGTCAGTGCTCTTAACCGCTGAGCCATCTCTCCAGCCCGAGTACAGAGTTTTGCTTGCTTCCATTTTCATGAACAAAGATGGCAAAGCTCCCTTCCCTTGGGAATTTAATGTTCTATGTGAGTAAACACTCCAGACACTTCCAAGTAATTCTTTGAAATGTTTTTAAATTTTCACTCCTCTGGAAATGGAAGCTTTTCTGATGTGCGCTCTATGGTTCCGTGGTCTATAAAAGAGGCAATGCTAAGGAAATGTCCAGAGGAACAGGTCCTGAGGAGGGTAGGCGGGGGCTGCAGTCCCCAGTCCTCTCAGGACCTAAGGGAGAGGAATCTGGCACGCCAAGACTCCTGCTTGCTGTAATGAAGGAATGGAGGAAAGACCAGGGGCTGAATGTCAAGGAGGAGATTCAAAGACATTGAGGGTTGTTAGTTGAATGAAACACACCCAAGAATAAAAGAATACAAAAGTCGATTATGGATCAGGAAATAAATAAAAATGGGACTGGAGAGATGGCTCCGTGGTTAAGAGTACTGGCTGGTCTTCCAGAGGTCCTGAGTTCAATTCCCAGAAACCACTTGGTAGCTCATAGCTGTCTGTAATGGAATTGGGTTCGCTCTTCTGGGGCACATGAAGACAGAGCACTCACTCATATATACAAAATAAGGTAAATAGAAGGAAGGAAAGAAAGAAAGAAAGAAAGAAAGAAAGAAAGAAAGAAAGAAAGAAAGAAAGAAAGAAAGAAAGAAAGAAAGAGAGAGAGAAAGAAAGAAAGGAAGGAAGGAAAGGTAGTGAGCCATATTGGATTTGGGCCTGGATAGCTCAAAGTGGCTACGTGACTCTTGGCCACACATACTCCTAAGAGCCTCTCCCATGTATTTACGGCACAGGAAGAAAAGACCAAGTAGTAAACACCCGGTGTCTCCACTGCACGACCTCTGCTGAGCCCGGCTGATGCACATGGAACTGACACACCTGGACCACACCTGGGTGGTGGTCAATTTACTTCTGCCTTTTGTTCCTCAGCCTTTATCCTTGAGATTTAGGCTGGTCTTCTCTGATTTCCCCCTAATTAATTCAGGTCTCTTAGTCAGTCTTTTGTTAGCCAGGGTTTCCCACTGTGCTTCCCAAATATTTTCTACCTGGAGAACTTGGGTATATAAGTGGTGAATAAAGCTACAGGAGATTCTCACTCCTCTTCCGCTCTTCCTCTCTCTCTCTCTTCCTCTCTTCCTCTCCTGGCTTGACACGATAACCTGTGTGTGTGTGTGTGTTTCTTTCATCCCGCAGGCTTTCGCCCGATTCTCGGTACCGTGTCGGTGCTGGCGCCGACAAAGAAAGAAAGAAAGAAAGAAAGAAAGGAAGGAAGGAAGGAAGGAAGGAAGAAAGAAAGAAAGGTAGGTCAGTGTGATGTCAGGTTTTAGTCCTAGCACTTAAAAGCTGAAACTAGAAGATTATTGTGATCTAGAAGGCTGAAAGCCAGCCTGGACTCCATCTCCAAAAAAAGTACAAAATAGAAAAAAAAAGAAAAAGAAAAGAACATAGGCCATTCCTGGTATTCACATCTATAATCCCTATCAGGAAACAAAGGCAGAAGACCATGTTCAACAACTACCAATCACCTAAAACCAGATCCAAGGGCTCCGACACCTTCATCTGGCTCCTGAACTTGTAGTGCATATACCCGTGAAAGACCCCCAGTGTAGGGAGACCCTTACTCAAGTCTCGGGATGACGGAACACCCCAAGAACTCACATAAGACCATCCTTGCTGTAATTTACACGAGATTTATTGACAGGAACCAGTGCACTAGGGTCCTGTGCCCACGCAGAGGCACAGGAGTTCAACCACCAGTAGCTGGGAGAAGGGGTATTTAAAGGAAGAAGCCACAACCCAAGGGGGCAGGGAGGGCGTCACAAGGAGAAGCTTCCTGTCTCTCAAGATTGCTTAACTTTATAATATACTAGTTCCTAGGAGAAGCTTCCTGCTTCTCCAGGTTGTTCTCTAAGATTTTAATCTAACTTTATGGTCAGCTAGTTCCTGGGAGAAGCTTTCTGTTATCTTTACTAGGTCGGGAATCACATATCTAAGGGCCTTATCTTAAGTCCTTTTATCTAGTTCCTGGGAGAGCAGGCTCAAGAAATGTGACCTTTTACCTACTTACAGGTAGAGGGCAGGGTCTGGAATTTGAGGTATTTAGGGCTCCTTAGGGGTGAGATAGCATTTCTAAACTTCTGACTTTTTGGCTGCATTTTTTATTCTTTCACCCACATACAAAGACATAGATAGATAGATAGATAGATAGATAGATAGATAGATAGATAGATAGATATGTGTATATATTTTTAAGAATATTTAAGTAAATAAATAATAAAAGGTATTGTGATTTATGTTCGTAATCCCAGTAAACAGGGGGTTGAGGCAATAGGATTACCAAGATAGAAAGATCCTATCTCAAAACCAAAGCAAACAAAAAATAGAATAAAACAAAATTTTAGCCTGGCAATGATGGCATACACCTTTAATCCCAACACTGGGAAAGCAGAGACAAATGGATCTCTGAGTTCAAGACCAGCCTGGCCTACAAAGTGAGTTCCAGGACAGCTAAGGCCACAAAGAGAAACCTTGACTTGTGAAAGTTCAGCAGAGAAAGTGTGGTATGCCAGCCATACAATGTAACAGGTAGAGACCGAGGGATGCTGGGAGAACCAGGAGGCAAGTCCACTATAGTATGCAAAATATCCACCTCAGCGGTTTGTCCCAGATCTGAATCCCAACAAAGATCATCTTCAGCTACTTAGCATCTCTGAGGCAAGTCTGGGCTGCCTGTCTCAAACAAATAAAACGAACACATAGGTGACCAAGCCAGCTTAGTCAGTCAACCGGTTCTCCTGGGAGGGAGCAAGGATTAAAAAGAAAAAAGACAATTAGACAACACTGTAGCATGACCCCAGCCAGTTCTGAGGCTGAAGCAGGTTTGTTTTTCCCCAGTTTGCTTTTACACTATTTTATTACACACAAGTAACAAGGTCAGTTCTAGGTTAAGGAACAAACACGACAATAAACACAGTCAGTCAAGGAACAAGCAAGGCAATAAACAAAGCCCTGTGATCACTGTTTCTAAGGGTTCATCAGAACGACTGAGATATCTGAACCTACTTCCCCGTCCTAGCCCAAAGTCAAACCCTTGCCTGAAGCCTACTTCTTTGTTCTAGCCCCAAATCAGATTCCTGCCTGAGTTTACTTCTGTGTCCTGGCCCAATGTCAAATTCCTGCCTGAAGCTTACTTCTTTTTCTGAGCCCAATGTCAAATTCCTGCTAAGATTCTAGAAGCAGCCCCCAAAGCTCTCCAGAGTTATGGGACTGGAAAGCTGGTTCAGTGGTTAAGAGTGCTCACTGCTCTTGTGGGAGACGACCTGGGTTCAATTCCCAGCATCCACATGTTGGCTCATAACTGCCTGAAACTCCAGTTCCGTAGGATCCACTGCCCTCTTATGTATTCCATGGAGTCCTGCACATTTGCAGTGCGTATAAGCACACACATATACACTCAAGTTTTTTAACTTATTTTTATTTTACGTGCATTGAACTTTTATTTGTTTGTTTAGTTTTGTTTGCCTACGTATATGTCTGTGTGAGGATGTCAGATCCCCTGGAACTGGAGTAACAATTGCGGGCTGTCATATGGGTGCTGGGAATTGAACCTGTGAATCCAGGCCTTTGGAAGAGCAGCCAATGCACTTAACTACTGAGCCATCTCTCCAACCCCACACTTAATTTTAGGCTAGGTGTTTTGTTTCGCTTTGTTTTGAGACACTCTCAGTATATAGCTTTGGCTGGCATGGAACTCATTAGAAAGACCTGCTAGCCTCAAACCCACAGAGATCTATCTACCTCTTTATTCTGAGTGCTGGGATTAAAGGCACGTGCTACTATACCTTGTGATAAATAATGTTTTTTAAATAAAAAGTATGCTGGGTGGTGGTGGTGAAACATACCTTTCGTGCCAGCACACAGGAGGCAGAGGCAGGTGGATCTCTGAGTCGGAGGACTACAGAGTGACTTCAAGGACAGCCGGGGCTGCACAGAGAAACCCTGTCTTGGAAAATCTAAAAAACTAAAAACTAAATAAATAAAGTATCAAAAGATTTTGGGGGTGAGGCATTTAAATTAGGTCATGTTCCCCCAGTGAGAATAAAGTTCAGGAGATGTGACCCCTAAACTACAACCTCTTGACCTTGACAAGATAGCCAAGATGGGAGGAAACAACTTTTATCTTGCTCCTCAGCCTTTTTCCCGGGTCCTGGTCATAAAACTCTCTTGTGAGAGATGGCATCCTTTACACCCTGAGGAAGGGATCCTCCCTATCTCTGAAGATCCAGGAACTCTGAAAGAAACTGAACGCACTCCCAATTTTTTTGATTAGATATGACCTTCTGGTAGACCCCACCCAGGCTGCCCTTTCTTCCTCAGACCCAAGTGTGAAGACAGGAGTCTGTCTCCTCAGGGTCTCCATTTCTGATCTTGTCACCCAGCTCTCACATTGAGCACCTTGGAAGGTTTTTCTCCTAATAATCTGTCTTCTATTAGGGGGACCCCAGCTATGAGCCCTGCTGTAAGTGTAAAAAGATACCTTCTATTAACCCTCGCAGTAGTAAATAACCTCTGGAGGAAAACAAACCTTCGTGAAACAAACAAACAAACAAACAAACAAAAATGTGTGAAAAAATGTTAACAGTGGTGACTCCTGAATGACGGCATTCCCTTTGTACTTCTTCCTTACTGGATGGTTATTCCATTTATAATAATAAGAATGACCATGACCATGACCATGACCAGGACCAGTACCATGACATGTGAAAGTGTGCACATGCCAGAGTACATGTATAAAGGTCAGAGGTCAACTTGCAGAAGATGGTTCTCTCTTCCTACCATGTGGGTCCCAGGAATTGAACTCAGCTCATCAGCGTTGGCAGTAACTGTCTTTACATATTGAGCCGTCTCATCAACCCCAACAGACTCCATTTTAACAGACACCAGAGAATTAATTATGCTGCATACACAATTTTGGAGCCAACTATTGTCCTCAAAAAGCAGGGCGGTGCAATCCTAATTGTTCAGAAGGCTGAAGCAAGGCACAAATCCACGGCCATCTTGGGCTACAGAGTAGGTTCAAGGCCACTTTGAGCAACCTGGGGTCAAAAAGAAAAGAACACGTGTGAAAGAAGACACGTAAGTCCTCAAGACAACATCTACAGCTAAATATGAGACTCACCAACTGTGTTGTTCTGTTGTGTTCAAACTGGGCTTCCAGGAGCCCGGGGAATGGATGCATCTTGGAGCTAGGAGGAACTGATTTGGAATCTTTGCTCTGTTTGTTCTAGCTGAGTCACATGGAATACCTAATCCCCCAGCCCTGGTCTCTCTATCTGTAATATGGGACTAGAGATGCCTACCTCACAGGATTGCCAGGAAAGTCAACAGCTCATGCAGAGCCTGCTCGATTTCCTAAATGAGCACTATAAAAGGGTTGCAAGTATGTTCTGCCCACATGTAGAAACAGTCTTCTTCCACTGGTTGTTAACCCATAACACTTATGCTGAGATTTTTAAGGACCTTGACAATAACAAAGTGCCCCTAGTAAGTTGGAGGTATAGCTTGAGGTTATCTTCAGATAAAGCCACCATGCACAGGATCAATGTCTGTTGTGGGACCAATTAAATATATGAGCTTAATATTATTACATGTCTTATCTCGACCAGTTATTCAAACAGCCTCCTATGGGGAGCATTATCTCTGTAACACAAAAAATGTTCAGCAACCTGGGCCAGCAAGAGGGTTCAGCTGGTAAAAGTGCTTGCCAAACAAGTCCTATGACCCCAGTTCAATCCCCATGAACCGACCTAAGAGCAGAAAGAGATCCAATGCCACAAAGCTGTCCTCCACCTGTGCATTGTGTCACATATGCCCATGCATACGTATCAGGCGCACACAGAGACATAATAATAATAGGGTTTGTGGTTGCTTTGTTTTTCAATTTTTAAAAGTCCAACGTCCTCCATGGTCACAGCATCAACAATTTACGGAAGTAGGCTTTAGACCAGACCTCACAGAGGCCAAAGTTCTGTTGGTATATTTTATTTCATGTTGTTACTTATTTTCCTAGCCCGTTTACATACAGTGATTGTGAGCCACCTGACAGGGCATGGGTGCTGGGATCTGAGGGTGGTCAAGTCCTCATGAGGGGGCATCAAGTGCTCTTAACCACTTGGCTAGCTTGCTAACCCCAGATACAGCCCGTGAAGAATCGCACCCAGGGGCTGGAGAAATGGCTCAGCCATTAAAAGATAGACTCCCGACCAAACAGACAAGAGTAAAACTCGGAACATTATTTAAAGCTGGACAATTTCAAGGAAGTTTTTCAACAGTTTATGATCTGTGGATGAACAATTATGAATTATTACCGGCCAGAAGCAATTCCTCTCCCCATCTGGCTTCCTCTTTCTATTTCTGTCTCTGTGTCCTCCTCCCTGCCTCACCCTTCATATTCCTCCTATAGAGGCAGAAATGAGATTGGAAATCCCAGATAGCAGCTCAGACATTTTTGTCCTATTTACTGTACCAAGTAGAGAGAGGGAAAGAGAAAGGAGAAAAATAAAATATCTTACCCCCAAGAGTTTACTGTTTGGGGCCATATATGGTGGTACATGGCTATAAACCCAGCACTTGGAAGGTAAAGACCGAAGGATTGAGAGTTCAAGGCCAGTCTTGATTATACATCAACTTTAAAGTCAACCTGGAAGACACATAAAACACAGTCTCAACAAAACAAAACATTAAACATTAAAAACAAAACATTAAACATTAAAAACAAAACATTAAAAAAAAAAAGAGGAAGGGCACGGGTTGGGGCGGGGGGGGGGGGGAGGAATACACTTTGGATTTGAAGCAAAAACATTTGTCCTACTGTGAAGTTAGTGCTTTAGGCAGGATCCTTCAAGCTTGACGACATTCTGAGTTGTGGTGGCCAACGACCCCAGGACTGCTGTCATAAGTCATCATAGAAAAAGACAGGAAGTTCTTCTTGTCTCAAATAGAAAAACAGGGATGGAAAGATGGCTCAGTGGTTAAGAGCACTCACTGGCCGCCCTACCAGAAGACCCAAGATCAATTCCAAGTACCCAGATGGCAGCTCAAAACTGTCCGTAGTTCCAGTTCCAGGTGATCTGACACCCTCTCCAAGCCTCTGAGGGCAGGAGGCATACTAATAGTGCACAGACATACGTGTAGGCAAAACATTAAATCAACAATTTTTAAGAATTCAAACAGAGACAGGAGCAAACATCTAGGGCAGGAACAATTTAACCAGAGTCCCAGTTGAAATGCTCCCTGAAGGGGCAAGGTGTCTATAGAGCCTGCTGACATTCTTTCCACCCTTTAGAAAAGATGAGATGTACAAAATCTAGACTTGGGAGGATCACTGGCCTCCATGGATGTCCCTTTCACCTTGGAGTAGGGCATGAAGTTCTGGAGGCCCTCCCTTCCAACATCCTGCTTAGAAGCAATAGTTCCATTGTCAACTCCACAAAAGAAATACCTTAGTGTTTACCACATAAGTGCCCAGTGCCAGGCTGGACTTGGTGTCATATACCCTTAACCCCAGCACTCAAGAGACAGAGGCAGAGGCAGGAGGATCTCTGTGAGTTAGAGACCAACCTGTTCTAAGTACTTCACACAGTCTACCACAGAGCCACATCTCCAGCCTTACCTCACCCCTCCCATGCCATTTTCTTTGTCGTTTTACAGTGATTTCTTGCGCACCTAGCTGTTCTGGTAGAAATTCATTCTGGTCAAAGGATGAAGAAAAGACTGTGAAAGTTATCATGGGTGGTACCCCACCCTTACCCAATCCATCCCGCCTAGGGACACAGAGGCGCTCATGAGCTAATGCAGGTAACTGTGGTGTCCTTATTTTTTTCAACGCAAGCTCTGATGTGC
Organism: Rattus norvegicus; assembly: GCF_021556685.1. Lineage (NCBI taxonomy): Eukaryota > Metazoa > Chordata > Mammalia > Rodentia > Muridae > Rattus > Rattus norvegicus. The sequence goes on along the minus strand of NC_141550.1, from coordinate 19,997,085 downwards.
TGTCTTATCTTCCCATGTTGCCATCTGTTATTTCCACAGCCCTTTCTCCAATAAGCAGGTTTCTCAACTCTCTGTGCCGCGGTCTCGAACCCAAGGCCAAGAGACAGCGAGGAAACTTAAGGAGAACACTTATATAAATATTTGTACAGCTTGACTGGGCAACCAGATCCCTCCCTTTCTAGTTTTGCATGGAGCCTGCTGGACGTTGAGGAAGAAGGCAATATATGTCTGATAAGCCAAAGAATCCTGGGTTCAAAGTCACAAGCTTTTCCTGGAATGGGCAGGTAAGCAGAAGTAAGGTATTTCAATAAGAGAAAAACTGAGCTAAACTTCTAAGCCTGCGGCTTTTAGGCAAGTGGAATCTGATGAAGGTACACCTCGGCCTTCTCTCTCTCTCTCTCTCTCTCTCTCTCTCTCTCTCTCTCTCTCTCTCTCTCTCTTCCCTCCTTCTTTCCTTTTTTTTAAACTGGGGTCCCATGTATCCCACCCTTGCCCCCTAAACTTACTATGTAGCAAAGGATGACCTTGAGCTTCTGATCCTCCCGCCTCTCTCTCCAGAGTGTTGGGATTACAGCCATGTGCTGACACTTGGCTTATGATGTGCTGGAGCTCAAATTCAGGTCTCCCTGAACATTAGATACAAATTCGGCACAATGTGCTACATCCTTGATCCCCAATTCAGCAATTTTATCATACATACATTTTTTTCTTGGCCAAGGATTGAACCCAGGTCTCATATAGGCTAGGCTTCACTCTACCACTGGACTATCTCTCCAGTCCCTTGCTTCATTTACTATGATTTTGTTTGACAGAATCTTGCAATGTGTCTCTGGATACCTGATCTTGAATTTCTACATGGTAGACTCACTTTGTTCCTGATCCTCTTGCCTCAGCACCCATAGGGCCTGGATTCCAGACATATACCACCATCCCCAGCATTACTATTTTTTTTATTCTACACATTAAAATTAAATTGATACCATTTGTGAGTGCATTTGGACGACCTGCACACGTGCGCAATGAATAATTTGCTTCGTTATGATTATGGCTCTGTAAGAATCAACTACTAAATAAATTCACATGGCCATGGTTTTGGGCTAGGAGCTTAACTGGGCCCCAGTGCAGCACACTAGGAATTGAGGAGTCACACAAAAGTTCTATATCACCAAGCTATAAAAATAATGTAAAAGGTCAGGAGGAGACAGCTGGAAACCAGGCTCCCACAGGGAATCCCTCCACTGGCGATAGTTGTTGGAGTTCTTTTATCTTAATCCTTTTACAACAAAAGCAAAAGCTGAAGTATCCTGATTAGTTATTTTTCTGAGGTTCGTCTCCCTGGCCTACAAGGAATGTGACTTTCAAATGCCCAGTCTTTCTGGGTTTAGTTTCTTCACTCTCTGACCCTTTTCTGGCTATACCCCCAAGCTCCTGTCCCATTCAATGGGACATTTATTCATTTTCAGAAAATGAAAGCTTACCCAAAACTAGAATAAAAAAGGAATCAAATCAGGATCTTTAAATTAAATGGTTGTCATTTTTTCCTCTGGAATAGCACTCACAGTAGAAACCAGAAAAAGAGTGGTGAATCACTCAGGGAATACACAGCCTTCAGGGCCAGCAGCTTGGGTGAGGCGTTGTAACTCACACCTGTAGTTCCAGCACTCAGGAAGTGGAAGCTTGAAAACTGATCTGACTTTGAGATCAGCCTGGGGGAGAGAGAGAAGAGAGAGAGCCCCCCAAAAAAAATAATAATAATGCAAAGAGAACGTGATATTGAGCCTGACAGGCTGGATGTGAGAACCGAGACGCACATGATGGAAAGAGAGAATCAGCTCCTGAAGGTTGTCCTCTGACATGTTCACACATGCACAGCGACATGCATGCACGTGTACACACACACACACACACACACACACACACACACACACACACAAATAAGTAACTTTTTTAAATGATAAAGTAGAGAGAATGGATCTAAATGACCCAAAATAACAAATGCCTATCACGTTCTCTTTCCCTACCAGGTCTCCATTCTTGTCCATCAAGGCCCTCCTCATCAAACCAAATATGGTGGCTGTGATGGTTTCAATGAGAGCAGCCCCCATAGGCTCATATATTTGAATGCAAGCTTCCCAGTTGGTAGAACTGTTTTGAAAAGAATTAGGAGGTGTGGCCTTGTTGGAAGAGGTGTGTCACTGAGAATGGGCTTTGAGGTTTCAAAGACCCAAGCCAGGCCCACTCTTAATCTCTCCGACTCTAACTTGCCAATCAGATGTAAAGCCCTCAATTAGTGCTCCAGCCCCATGCCTGCCTGCCAGTTGCCATGCTCCCTGCTGTAATGACCATGAACTGAACTCTACACTATAAGCAAGCCCCCAGTTAAATACTTTCCTATATAAGTTGTCTTTATGATGTTGTCTCTTCTCACAAGATAACAGTAACTAAGACTGTGGCAAAAACCTGTAATCCAACACTTGGGGAGTAGAGCAGGAAAAAGGATCAGAAGTTCCAGGCCATCATAAGATAAATAGCAAATATGAGGCAACCCTACGTTACCTCATACTATCTCAAAAAAAGAAAGGAAGGAAGGAAGGAAGCTACTCATCCTCTCTTAAAGCCAAATTTAAACTCTACATCTTTCAAAGAATCTGTCCTGATCTTTTCCACAACCATTATTATAACAATCTTTTTTCCTCTCACACTACAATTTATTTTCAGGAATTGTGATTTCAGATTTCATCTCCTCTATAATATATAAACTATTTAAAGATTACACCACAACACCACAGAAGCTCAGCAAAGCACACACTCATTCAGTCATAAGGAGCAATCATTGAGATGTCTGTTGAGTCTACCAAATTGTAGGTTCATTATGTACGCTAGAGAATGGCATCCAATGATGAACAAGAGAGACAAGGTCCCTGCCTTTGTGAAACTTGGACTGGGCACATGGGCAACAAAATGGTCAATAACAGAATGGGGTCCCCAAAAAATGGATAAATAATGCAAGATTGTGCAGTAAATATCTGAGATATGAGTGATAATTAGCCAGAGAAGAAAATGTTATGGGTTTGTATTAAATATAAATGATTTAAATTACAAATCACTAAATATACAATGATGAATATAGTCTAACGAGCAGACAAGAAGAGATTGAAAGTTTCTCTTGTCTGCTTTTGATCTAGGTTTTTGGGTTTGATTTGAGGTTTTTGTTTTGTTCTTGTTTTGTTTTGTTTTTGGTTGGTTGGTTTTGTTTTTTGTTTTGTTGTTGTTGTTGCTGCTCTTGTGGAAAAGGTGTCTCATGTAACCTAGGCTGGCTTCAAACTAGCTGTAAATGACCTTGAACTTGTTGTAATCCTCTTGGTAGTGTCTCTCAACTGCTGGAATGACAGACCTGTGTCACCAAGTGTAGTTTATAGGAAAGAGAGCATGGAACCTAGGATTTCATACTTGCTGGGCAAGCATCTTACTAACTGAGCTATAGCTCCTGATTTATTGTTTTGTTTTGTTGTTTTGTTTTGTTTTGATACAGTATCTCTTGTAGCCCACACTGGTCTCAAGTAAATTAAATAACCAAAGCTGATCTTGCACTCTCAATCTTCCTGATCCAGTCTCCAAAATCCTAGGTTATAGGCAGTTGTCATTTGATTTCTATCTGTTTTTTAAAATTAAAATTTTTAGCATGATGGAATACATCTATTAACCCAGTACTCTAGAGTCTAAGACAGGAAGATTACGAATTTGAAGGCCAGCATAGAAAACATAGCAAGAATGTCTTAGTTAGGGTTTTACTGCTGTGAACAGACACCATTACCAATACAAGTCTTATAAAGGACAACATTTAATTGGGGCTGGCTTACAGGTTCAGAGGTTCATCAAGGGGGAAACATGGCAGCATCCAGACAGGCATGGTGCAGGAGGAGCTGAGAGTTCTACATCTTCATCTGAAGGCTGCTAGCAGAAGACTGACTTCAAGGCAGCTAGGACAAGGGTATTAAAGCCCACCCCCGACAAGGCCACACCTACTCCAATAAGGCAACACCTCCCAACAGTGCCACTCCCTTGGTCAAGCATATACAAACCATCATAAAGACCAAAACCAAAACACGCATGAATTGAATGTGGTGGCACATGCCTGTAATCTCAACATGTGGAAGATGGATGCAATGAAGTCAGGTGGTCAAGATCTTCATCTGCTATACATCAAGTTTGAAGCCTACTTGAGCTATATGAAACCCTATCACCAATAAACAAATTTAATTGATTCTTTTTCTATTGGGGAAGGGTACGTGTGTGTCATGGTTAGCATTTAGGGGTCAGAGAACAACTTACAGGAAGATGAGTTCTCTCTTCCTACCATGTGGATCTTAGGGATCGAGTTCAGGTTGTCAGGCTTGCTGTCGGGTGCCTTTACCCACTGAACCATCTTACCAGCCCACAGTTAATGGCTTCTTGGAACATAATAGCTGCACACTTTGATGGGGTACACTGTGACATTTCAGGGCACGTATACAACGTGAAATGATCAGATCAGGGTGCTTGGTATAACCGTCTCACCCACATTGCAGACAGCTACATATCTGGGGTTTCATTTGTCTCCAACATGATTGCCCAGGGAATATTTTTTTTAAGTGAGGATGGAGACGTTTAGAAAGATTAAAGGCGTGGATCCTCACCAGGAGCCAGCAGTAGTACACGGTCGATGGGTTGGAAGCTCTCCAGATATGGCAGCGTGAGCATTTTGCTGGTGTGCAAAATGTAGTGATTAGCGGGGAGGAGGAGGGGGAGGGAAAGAGTTGAAAGGAGGTTACAAATTGCGTAGGAGAAATCACAGCATTTATTCCCAAATGACGTCCCTTTATCTTCCCACCCCAGGCCTGTTTGTTGACAAGCCATTGTGTCAAAATTTGTTGGTCAAGGGAAGAGAGGCCTCTGTTCATTCTGTACGTTAGGCCTTGATCTTGTCTCTGCTGGAATTCGAGAGGCTCCCCCATAAGCAATCAGCCTCCTAATGGGCAGAGGCACCGCTGGGAATGAGAATTTGACAAGGCTTGTCAAAACTGTCAGGCCACACTACAGAGTCTTTTTCATGGCCTTGTTCCTACCACAGGAGGGGAGCAACTCCGTGAGCTATGCCAGCCCTGTGAGGACAAGAACGAAAACCACCAGAAATGCTGCTCAGACAAGAACAGGGCACACACATAAATCTGCTTTCTTAGTTAGGGCATGGCCATGGCAACTCTTATAAAGGAAAACATTTAATTGGGGTTGGCTTACAGTCATGACAGGAAGCATGGTAGTGTGCAGGAAGCCATGGCGCTGGAGGAGGACCTGGAGTTCTACATCCAGATTGTCAGGCAACAGGAAGTGAACTGGCTTGAGCTTCAGAGACCTCAAAGCCCTTCCCCACAGTAACACACTTCCTCCAACAAGGCCACATCTACTCTAAGAAGACCACACCTCCTAAGAGTGTCTCTCCCTATTGGCCAAGCGTTCAAATTTATGAGTCTATGGAGGCCATTCCTATTCATACCACCATGCCTACCATATTTCTCTTAAATATTGGATGAATAAAACTATATGGTCAGTGCACAGTATATCCTGGGTCTGTGGGAACAGGCAATAGTAACGAAATAGTCTGGATATCCCTCTCCCTCTCCACTCCGTGACCAGGCAGATGTGATTAAATTGACCAATGAATCATGCAAATCGTAGTCACCCCTCTGAAGACAAAAGTTATCTATGGACAGTTTCCCCCTGAGGCTGTTATGTCTCCTCAGCACCTCAGTGCAGAAACCCTATAGAGATAGAAGTCAGCTGCGACCAGAGTACAGCCACGCCCTAAGGTGAAAAGGTGTCGTTTTGTAGAGTGCCCACTTAGTGTACAGGAAGCCCTGGGTCCAATCCCCAGCACAGCATAAAAGTAGGCATGGTGGCGCATGCCTGCAATCCTAAGCACTCAGGAAGTAAAGGCAGAAGGATCAGAAGTTCAAGGCCATCCTCTGCTATCTGGTAAGTTCAAATCTAGCCTTATATACAGCTCAAATCTAGCCTTATACACAGTTCAAATCTAGCCTTTATACAGTTCAAATCTAGCCTTTATACTTGTACACATACACACATATATTACATATGCACATATACATATAGATCACTGAACAGTTTTAAAAGGAGAGAGAGAGAGAGAGAGAGAGAGAGAGAGAGAGAGAGAGAGAGAGAGAGAGATCAACCTAGCACAGTGACTGTAGATGGGGCACAGTGCTTGGGGCACAGTACTTTCCATCCTGCAGAGGACCGATTTGTTCTCAACACTCACATTGGGCCGATTACAACTCCAACTCCAGGAGATCCACTGTTCTCTTCTGGCCTCTGAAGGCACTCTCACATACATTAGAAGCACTAAAGTAAGCTGGCCAAGCACAGAGGGGAGGCATAGGCAGGAGGATTTGGAGCTCTAGGTCATCCTCTGAAACACAGCGAATTCAAGACCATCCTAAGATCTGTGAGATCCAAGAGAGAGAAGATAGGACAGAGGCAGAGAAAGAGAATGGTCAGTCACGGGGCACACCATAATCTCAGCAGCCAGGGGTGAGGCTGGAGGATTGCCATGAGTTCAACACCGGTCTGGACTGCATAGTGAGTAGGAGACCCTGTATTAAAAAGAGGAAGGAAGGAAGGAAGGAAGGAAGGAAGGAAGGAAGGAAGAAGAAGAAGAAGAAAAGAAAAGGTGCAACCCCTTCACATGTTTTGGAGAGTTTTATATACACAGGGGATTTAGCAAGCAGTCTGAGGCTGTCCGGATGTACAGGGGAAGGAGGGACCAGCTGGTTCACACAGCAGAACCCCTCATCACAGTCTCGAAAGCATGCAGCCCACCCCAGAAAGGACCCACAGGACACAGCTGCATTTGGGCTTCTAATTACTTCACCGTCTAATTCATGCTAACACAGCAATTAGTGATAAAGCTCAAAACACTCGTACACATTAGCCTGACGACATTTAATTATGACATTAGATGCACTGCACTTTGTTACATAGGTAGCTTAGCAAGTGAGAAGACATCTACGTGGCTAGCCCATCTGACT